>NC_058130.1:326388326-326417249 GCF_016433145.1 Gracilinanus agilis
AGCACCAGAGTCCTATTTTTCTAGATTTTATGTACAGACTCTCTCTCTCTCTCTCTCTCTCTCTCTCTCTCTCTCTATATATATATATATATATATATATATATATATATATATATATATATATATATATATATGTATCAGGCAGTCTCAACATAGGATAAAGAATGTTGTCTTTTTCATTCTTATTGACTTTAGGTGATGCCTTCCTCATTTCAAGATAGTCACCTTCCATTTCTTAAAGTGCTAATACAAGGAATACTCTTCAGATTTCTGTTCTTCTCCATCATATATACAGATTAAGGTTCTATGGGGAATATTCATAATTTTCCTCAATATGGACTGTCCATAAAATCTCCAATAGGTATTCTATCTCTACTTGAAATGCATCCTAATTGATCAGAAAATGCATCAAAATTTCTCTTCCACTAATGAATATTAATAGAAAAATTCAATAAGATACTGGTCATGATACCTCAGGAGAAAAAAAAAAACCTGCAGAAATAAAAAAAAAAGATGAGGGCAAAGACTTTCTAGATAGTAGATTTGCCAAGAATATTTCAACTGTCTAATAATATGCTATTGCTTAGAAATACTCAGACTTTAATCCCTCATCTCAGCAACAGACCTATAATGCCCATATCTCTGAAACTGTTTTTAAATTATTGTAAAAGTCTTTGTCTTTTGATGATGATGATGATGATGATGATGATGGGGAGGAAAAAGAAAAGAGAGGAAGTAGAACTCACTTTATTTCCATCAATTTCCTTATCTGTCAAATAAGCTGGAGAAGCAAATGAGAAACCATTCTAGTATCATTGTGAAGAAACCCCAAAGTGCATCATGAAGCATCAGGCACAACTGAAATGACTGAACAAGAAGATACACTACACTTGTGATTTTATTAGTATGAGGATTGCCTGGTGAGAAGATCTACCAATGCAGAAATTCTGATTAGCCAGATGTAGTCATTCTCTGTTTTTTAAGTGCTGATGCTCCTTGGCTATGGAGTGGTAGTTTTCATTAATTAGCCTATCAACACTGGTTGCTTAGAAATACTGAGTTTATAAGGATGGGATAGTTAACTCTTCTAGTAGAATCTTTTTTTGTAATATTTTATTAGAGTAAGTAAAAGGGAATTCCCTTCCAAATAATAACGAGAAAGAAATAAAATCACAAAATTTCCCTGTTAGAGGATTTGAACCCAGAATTTCTTCCCAGAATATGGGGAAATCCACAAAACTAACTTCAACTGCAGCAATTCAGAATTTGTGTTATTTCAGGTTGGACAGTGGTTAAACTTAAGAGATGAAGAAAAGATTTGGTAGTATAAATAAAATTGTATTGGAAATGCTTTGCCTATTTAAGGCAACAAATTGTTTCAAGGACTTTTGCAGCAAAGATTTGCATAAACACTTTCAATATGTTGATTTGAGACGAGTCATCTTTTCATAAACAGAAGTACCTTTTTTGGCAGCCCTTTCCTTACATATGAATTTATCTGTATGCTTAAAGGAATAAACTGCATTCCTTCAAAAATACTTTTCAATGATAATTCAGACCAACCTAGATTCGCTTTTTCTCCAACCACTTTATCCTGAAATCCCATGATATTTTACTGTAATTAAGGAAATAGGACTGTTGTAGACCAAAAACAAGTTAATTTACTTTCCTGGAGAGAAGAAAGGGCACACAAGTTTTTTCCCTGAGAGAAATTCCATAATTATTCATGCAAAGGCAGTGAATTTTTTCTTAGTGAATGGTACCTTTAATTAGAATATTGCTAAGCAAATAAATTATTGGATATGAGATTTTTGTCAATTTAAATGGCACAGTACTTTCCTCATCTAACAACACCCAAGCTTTGTAGGGGAAAGACTGGAGAGAAATTGGCCCTCAAAAGTTTAAAAATTGAATTTTAAAATTTCTAAAAAATATAATTGACTATTTCATGAAATAAAATTTAAAAATATAATAAACATTTGCCAAGCAACTAATATGTACAATTTTCCCCGATAAATTAGTTCATGTTATATTCAAAGTAAATGTAATGGGAAGAATGAAAAAGACCTAAAGATGTCTAAAATCATTTTCCTTCTTCTTGCAAGAGAGATAGCAACACGTTCCCCATGTCTTGAACTTAAGGGAAATGTATTTGTGTGACATTGGATAAGCCACTTAGTTTCTCAGTGTCCTCTGGAAATTCTCTAAATAAGTAAATTATGGAAAAGGTACTGCCTGCATTGATATGGTGAGTTCCTAACCAGAAACTTCCTTAACTCATTTACCATAGATCCAGGGAAAGGAAAGAAACAAGAATTTATTAAATGCCTAAATGAATGTCAAGCACTTTACAAATATGACTACATTTGATCCTCACATCAGCCCTGAAAGGTAGATATTATCTCATTTACCAGTTTAGGAAACTGAGGCAAATGCCCAGATTCACAAAGCTAGTGAGCATATGAGGTTGGATCTGAACTCACACCTTCCTGACTCCAGCCCCAGTACTCTATCCACTATATCACCTAGTTGCTGCTACAGGAAAGGGGAATGGGAAGGAGAAGAAGAAATAGAAGGAAAAAGGTTATATCATAGAATGTAGTAAAATGTTTGAGAAAACTTTTTAAAATTCCCCACCAGATTTACTGAATTATATTGAAATGTAATTATTAAGAGTGTATAAAACTTTATTTAAACATGTAACATATAAACCCATATTTGCACATGTATTGAGCTTCTGTATTTGTGCCATCTCCCTTTCAGGAGAATGGTTAAGATTCTCTAATTTTTTTCTTGTTTTCTATCCTCATATTCCCAATGCCTAATATGATTTCTGCTACCCAGTACCTTCTTAATAGCATCTTTGTTAAACTGAATTTAATTTGCATACATGAACTCCTTGACTAAATAGTCTTTTTCCTTTGTCTGAAGATTTGCTCATTCTAGGGGATTAAAAATTTAAAGTTTTGGGGGGAGTAATCATTTGTCTGTGAAGATATATCTTAGCAACTTGTAATTAAAAACATAGATCCTAAGGGTGGCTTCTAGTAAGCAACAAATAATGTCTTAAAGTAACATTAGGCAAGATATATTTTCCTAATTGTTTTATGGAATTATATGAAACAGTCAATGTTTGAACTTAACAGCATTTGTATATGTGTATTTGTTTTTGTGTGTTTGTCTGTTTCTGTGTGTAAAGATCAATCACCTACTCAGTCAATTTTTAACTTGAAGTGTTAATGGAAGTTACATTTTAGAATCAGAGAGGAAAATTGATGCCAAATAGTGAAAAATTATTTTAAAGGTAAAAGATGGGAAATTGTGAACTAAATTGTGAACTAAATTTCCTATTAAAACCATATCACAGAGTGATTATTGCAGTCAGAGTGATGATATTGGGTGTGTCCCAAGAATGAAAACTCAGACACTGAAAATGGCAGGAAGTATGGTTTTATTAGGTGCAATAGCTGAGTTTACAGTGTCCAGAATGGTGGAAGAAAAACTGCTTCTGGGAAAAAAATTGTTCTTGGGAAGAAAGCTGCACTAGGGGGAAAAAAGCTAGGTTGCTGGAACTCAAGTTTCTAGATTTTTATTGGGATATGGGGGATTCCCTCCTCCCATCCTTTGGAATCAATCCTAACCCTTTCTTCAGATTATTCCTCCTCTGCATGTTCCCAGAGCTTTCTAGGCAGAAAAGTGGAGAACAGATGGGGAAGTAGTGTAAACATTTCTAGGTGGGGGTGTGTTTTGAGGGCTGATCTGTGGTGGGGTGAATTTTAGGGCATGAAAAAGAGGTCATGCTCAGAGTTGGGGAATTTCCCATAATTATGAGGATCTTCCCTTAATTGCAAAGTTCTTCCAGTGTGCATATGCAATGTTCCCTCCCTGTCCTATTTGTTGACCCTAAATGTTATTTGGGTGTCCTCTTTTAGCCTTGCAAACTCTTATCAGCTGGAAGAAAGTCACAACATCATTTGTAGACCTTCAAGATAGCTCAGGTTCCCCCCTTCCACCCTGTTCAGATTTAGAATGTCAAGCAAACCCTTATCATTGGGGAGGAAAGCACAGGGAAGGCAGGAGGTTGGAATTTACATTTCTTATTAGGAATATTTGCTAACTGGTAAAAAGCACCATTCAACTGATTCTTCAGTACTGCACAGCCCCAATAGTTTTATACTACAAAATTTGTCATTACTCTTCTACAACCAGAACACTAGTATTTTTGGAGGTGTCTAGAAACAAATATCAACATATCTTTTAATTTTAAAAGTTCTACAGTTATTAGAGCTTTATCCAGCATTTGATCTTCATATCAAGCTTTAAATTCACTAAAACCTCGAGATCTTTTTCAAATAAATTGTTGTCAAGATCCACCCCTCTAACTCATTTTGAAATGGTGAAATGAATCTTTTTTAACATAATCATAGGACCTTACAGACCCTATACCAAATAAAGAGAACTAGGCTCTGTAACTTTAGATAAGGTACTTAATCTCTCATTGCCACAGATAACTCTCTAAAACCATAAGATACAGAGAAAGTGTTATACTTTGGTAGAAGAATTTCTTCACCAATGAAATCACAGATCCAATCCCAATCTTCAACATTTAGAAAATAGTAGGTACTTGATAAATATGTGTTAATTGGAACTGTGACACTGTCAAGCAAGTATTAGTATATGTTTGCAAAAATGATACTGAGTACACACACGGGTTCCAGGATGAAATTCTTATGAACAGTAACTTCATAGGCAATGCAAACAGTTTAGCATCTTTATTCATAGATGTGCCCTATAAAATATTCACTTCCATAACAAGTATCTTAGTTTATTTTTTTTACCAAAGTCTTCACTTTCACTTCATTTCTCTAGATAAAATGACCCAATTCAGTGTATTTCAATCACAATATGTCACTGAATATCTTCCACACTTCTAGTTATTACCTTGAAATGTTGACAGAACTGGTTAATGTCTGAAAATATGAAATATCCATGTAGCTTCTTTTACAACTTAATAGTCAAATTGACTTAAAAATTCATTTTAATTAAAATGAATACTCCTTGTGTTGGTCTTCTCTTTTTTTAAACCCTTACCTTCTGTCCTGTATATTAGTTCCAAAGCAGAAGAGTGGTAAGGGCTAAGCAATGAGAGTTAAAGAACTTGCCCAGGGTCACACAACTAGGACATGTCTAAGGCCAGATTGGAATCCAGGAACTCTGGTCTCTAGGACTGACTGTCAATCCCCTGAGCTACCTAGCTGCCCCTTGTATTTGTCTTGAGTGGAAAATTTTCTACTACATTAAATTTCAAAGTTGAATTCTAAAATTCTAAAAAATATTCATTTAAAGTAGAAATACCATAGATTTAGCCTATAGTGGCAGTAGCAGCCATTCTTATATTTAGCATCTTTCTCTTCCTTACTCGAGCAGATTTCTTCTAATACCCTTCATTGAACTGTTCAATACATTGTATGTAAATGCATTTATAACACCACTCACAGAAGCTTAGAATGGAAAATCAGTTTCCTTCCCAGAGATGTACCATTTGATAATGTAACCCTGTTAGTCTAGAGGTTTGTAAATAAAATCTCTAAGCACAAAGGTGCCAAAGTGAAGTAAATTAGAAAATGTTCACCTATCTGCCATTGGCCCTGCAATTTTAACATATACATTAAGGGGCATAATAAGCTTTTAAAGTAAGTGTTTTATAATAACAAAAAAAGCAGCACACAAAATTACAGTAAAGACAATGCTGCATTTCTGAAACACATGTTTGAAAAAAATCATTCAAATCAATGACTGTGAGATTTTTCTCAAAACAACAACAACAACAAAACTCTCAGGAAGGAGAATGAAATTCCATATTCTTCATCATTCATGTTGAATGTTTATCATCAATACAAATGTTCACTTAAATACATATTTGAAGCTACTATCAGAAAAAATGTATTAATGCCATTATGTCTGGTGATATTGAAATTTCAGATAAAAGCAGAAATAGTTATTGTCCAATCCTCATCTACCCTTCTCTTCAGAGAGATAATATATACCTACAGATATTTCGTATCTTCTAGCAAAACATGCAAATATGAAAGATGTATTTCTTCCATTTTCTCACACCTGTATATAGCTTTAAATAAAGGAAGAGTGATCTATGACTTTGGAAGAACATGAAGTTTCCTTAAATCTTAGAACCACAATTCCTCCGATCGGATATCCAGCATTAGCTTTAACTTTCTGCACAAAAACAATCCACCATTTACACTTGGTGAATAGTTTTTCAAGCAATGAGAACTAGTTGAGACGTGTCTATGTGGGAACAGTGAGACACAGAACTGAAGCAATGATCTGTATGACTGATTAAGAAAATTGCAAGGAAGGAAAAAGGAAAAATAGGGCTCCATGTCTACATTTTTTTACTCTGTCTATATTCAGAACTGTAACTAGCAATTATGCTCTGAGCAATGTTCTCTCAATTCATTTGAGTCAGGACTGCAGCTGAAACCCCAGAATGCCAGAAAACTGCTACTGGAGAGGCTACTGAAGGAGTATAAGAAGTGGGCCAGGGCTAAGGAGGAATTCCCTTAGGATGGGGTACAGAGTCCAAGAAGAGGAAGTCATTGTCTACATTAATTAAACTAGGTACTAGGCTCTGTTCTTTCTTTTTATGATGCTGAAGTGCTGTCAGCAACTCTAATTTCACACATCCTGGGGAAAACCCCCAGTCAGTCTGAATCAGTGATGGTTCTCTTGAATTATTTGGGTACTTCCTAAATTCTCTGTTTTTTGCAATTGGAAACTATTTACAAGTTACCTCAATAAGAGTGTAGCACCTTAACAGAAAATAGAATAACAGCTCATTAATTTGCTGATCAGCAGTGATTTGACCTGGCAGAGGAATAAATAGTGACTAAAAGAGAAAAGGCCAAGAAAAGAGAGCATCCCTTCTACTTGGTCAGTGTGCTTATACACAGATAACATGGACCAGATATTAGGGATCTGTAGTAGATCCACACAGAATGAAAAGATGATTTACCTAAACAAGGAAGTTCATCTTTACCTGTTCTGAAGGCAACTTGTCATGCTCTTTGAATACTATTATCCTCTTTTCTACCCTAACCTGTCAAACAAGGGACCTACAACAAGAAGTAGCCATCTCCACTAGCCTCATTTTGAGGAACCAGGAATCTCTCTCTCTAGTTTTCTCAACTTCATAATGGATAGCAGGGGAAAAAATATCAGTAATACAATCAATGTTCATTGACCCATATCCAGGTTTTACTAGGTGTAGGAATGTTAGGGGTATGAAGCTTATTAGGTGATATTGACCGGATGCTGTAATGAGGAGTTTCCTCATTATAATTCTGACTCCCAGAATCCCTTCTTTATTGGAGATATAAAAAGATCCCTACTCCTCTCTGACTCTTGAACTCACTATCATCTTAATAAGGGAACATCTGCTTTGTCATTACTTCCCAAGATGCTCCAGGCTTTTCCCTCATCCCTTACACTTTCATTAACTTGACCTTTTCATTTGTCATGAAATGAACTTAAACAAAAACCCTATTTTATATGTTGTCTCCCCCCAATTAAAATATTAATGCCTTGAGAGTAAAGAATATCTTAATTTTCTACTTCTATCAACTGGATTTAACATAGTCCTTGGTAGAAAGTAAATTATTTGTATTCCATTCCATTTTAGATTTAGAGTTGGAAATTACCACAATGCTTGGCTAATTCAATATTTTCATATTATAGATGAATAAAATGAGGGTCAAGGAAGATGAAGTAGCCAAGATCACACAGATAGTAAGTAGCAGAACTGGGATTTGAATCTTGATTCTCTTACCCTAAAGGCAAGATTCTTTCTTCTGTATCACATATGATATCTTGAGAAATAATGTTCATAAAATATAAAAAAATTTACAACAATATTAACTTATTTTTTTACATAGCCATTGAAGGTACCATCAATTAAAATCAATATGACAATTTCATATCTGCATCCAAATTGAAAAGAAAAACTCTATATCTTGTCTCCTCTTCCCTCAGCTAACTGCTTATGCAAAATGGATTTTGCTGACTAAGCTGAGCAGCTGTCATGGTCATAAGATTGAAATGAAAAGCTAGAATTCAAGGAAATGGAAGAGGTTGATGGATAACATCCTGAATGTCACTTCAGGACTTATGACTAATTATAATAAGAGATTTCTCCAATGCATGGCAGCTTCTCAGCAGATTATGAATGATTAAGGTTGTTGTGTGATGTGAGGGGAGAGAATCAACATGCTCTAAATTTTCTTAAATGGTAAGGAGACTAATAAACAACATCTAGAAATATATTTAGATCCTAGAATTCAAAATGGAAAACAGATCAGGAGAATGGATTCAAATGACTGTTTGTCTAGAGGAGATGGCAAATGGTTTGAGCTTAAAAAATAGGAACATACATAGCAACATGTAATTCCTATTCAATAAATACTATAATAAAGGCCAACTCTGGTGCATAATTTTGGCAAACAAGATGTGGCAAAAGCTTTTTATTAACATAGTACAACCTCTCCTAGGACCTACTAAACTTCCATACAGTTCCTGGTGGCAAAGATCCATATAACTCTATTACCGGAAAATCTGCATAAAAAAGTGTTATAGTGTTATACACTGGGAAGTGTGCTAGAATCAAAGGTCCCGAGTTCAAGTTCTTTCTCTGACACTATCTATTTGACATTGGATACGTGACTTAAACTTTTTGCATCTTAGTTTCCTCACCAATAATACTAAAAAACTGCACTAGATGACCTCTCAAATTCCTTCCAATTCTATATCTTTAATCTGAGAAACACACAGGTTTACCATTGCAAAGTTGGCCTCAGTAACTTTCAACATCTATTTAGGCAGATAAGAATTGTAAGTGCTTGGGGGGAAAGAATATCCATACCAAGATAATCACATATCAGTGTGTGCTATATTGGTCTGAATAAATACAGAATTTAAAAATTATTTTCCAAAGAAGAAAAATATTTAGGAATACACTCCAAAAATAAGGCTTACTAATCTTTTGTATCGCAGATCTCTGGCAATCTAGTAAAGCCTATGGATCCTTTACTTAGAATGTTTTTAAATGTGTAAAACAAAATATTTGGATAACAAAGGAAACCCTTAACCAATATGGCATTTGTCAGCTGTTCCTCTGAGCAAAACACAACTATTTGGTTTAGCTTATCATTCTATATTTCTTTTCCTCTGCTTGGCTGGTCACATTGTGAAGGAACAAATTGTGGGTAAATTCTAGGGAACCTGTACTCCAGCTTGAGCCTTGTTACTGACTCTCAGTGTCATCTCCTGAGAATTCTTTCAAATTTCTAAACCATAAGCTTCTTCATATCTAAAACAAAGATGATAATACTTGTGCTACATACTTCATTTATCTTTGAAAATCTTAAAGCACTAAAAATCCTATTCCCTGTCTATCTATTATTTACTTGCACCCTGAATTTGGAGTCTCAGCACCTGATTTTGAGTCCTTCCTCTGCTTTTTGCTTCCTGGGTAACTGCGAGTAAGTCACATTATCATGCCTGTGTTTATTAATCTAAGTTGAAAAGGTAGAACTTGCTAAACTTTGAGGTCCCTTCTAATTCTAAATTCATGATGTAGTGCAAATAGGGAGCATGTCAGCCTTGCAAAGCCTTACTGCAGAATTTCTGACAGTTGATAAGGGTTTAGAATCTTGAGGAAGTTCAGTTGACCCTATTTGCACTACAATGACCTCCCTGAATCTCAGTTTCCTTATTTGTTAAAAAGGGGGGGGGATCAGCACAGTCTTAATGACTTCTAAAAACTAATGTTGTAGCCAAATCTATGCTTTTGTGATCTAACCTAACAAACTTTTGCTCTTGTGGTTCCCTATCCATTTTTATTATTAAAAGCAACAATGAGAATGGACATTTATATAGTGCTTTAAAGTTGTCTCAGTGGATCTTTATAGTAACCTTAGGTAGTGAGCATTATAGGCAGTATATAAAATTGAGACTTTTAGAGGTCAACTGCTTTCATCATGCTCATATAGCTGGGCAATGTCAGAAAGGTGGTTCAAACACAAACAACAATTTTTTATTCTAAAAATAATTCTATTGTTCCATAATCATTCTTTTTTTTTGTCCCCCACTGAGTTCCTTCAATTCCTTCATTAATCTTTGTCTTTTCCCAGGAGATTGTTTCTTATTCCCTTCCTTAATGAGTAGTAAGGATTCCAACAGTAGATGGTAAATACCTTGCTCAACAATCATGGGCTGAATGTACATTGGCATAAAAGCTCAAATGGTTTAAATGGCACATTAAGAAAGCTGTCAGTGTCATAGCCAGTTTCCCAACTCTTTCTGGACTGCTCAGTTTTTAATATGTTCATTCAGATATAGTTACCTACCATTCAGAAATAAGAATCTCAGCACACACAAAAAATAATTTATTCTTCTTTTAATTTTTTTCTCAGAAATGTTGTAAAGCAAAAACAGGTGGCAAGATATAAAATTTCCTTTCATTTATTCTTCCCTTTTGGTGAAATTATCTTGCTTCCTCTAGCAAATGACCATTTAATCATCCTCCTCCAGTCTCTGTCTGTAGTTGATGAAAATTACATTGGTCACATTTAGAACTGCTTGTAAAAATCCTTAGGATTCCTGAAGTTGTTAGCACAAATTCACTTAGGTTAGGGAGAATAGGAGTTGGAGTGGATATGTAAACTAGTTGTTCACTATATTAGTTTAATTTACTATACAGCACATGAGAACTAAATAACTTGATCCTCTTGTTTCTAAGAACAAATTAAAATAGTCCTCATTAGAATTTTTTTCTTTTAAATGTCAGTGAGATATATGCATTGCATATTGACAAATTTGCTTCATTCCTTTCTTCTGAATATCAGATTTGCACTTTTAAGTTTCGGAGAATATTCTTTCTTTAATGTATATTTTATTATGTTATTAAGTATTTCCCAATCTCATGTAAGAATTAACATTCATTTTTTTAAAAAATTGAGTTCCAAATCCTCTCCTCCCTTCTTTCCTCCATCACACAAAAAGGCAGGAAGTATATCAGTGACACATGTAACATTAGTAATGCAAAATTTCTTCCATATTAGCCATGTTACAGAGAAAACACATTCAAAAACAAGAAAAATAAAATTTAAAAATGGTATTCTGCACTGAATATTTATCAGTTTTCTCTCTCGATGTGGATAGCATTTTTCATCATGACATATTCTTTCTGTAGTTATTGGCACTTCTGCTGTGTTCAGATGTAGGTAAGTGTGATAACATGTAACTAGCAGGCATATTGACAATGTATTTGTATGTGATTAATAAGAACAACAAAAACAATATGCTTTGGTTTTCTGTTTGGGGAAAAGTTAATGGAAAGGAAGTCAGTTTTATACAGGTCTCCACAATACAACTCCCCTTTATCTTTCTAATTGAAGGGTAAAAGAGGAGAGAACCATTCCCAAAGAGAGACACTGTTAAATTAGGGTGGCAATCAATGCCAATAAAGGACAGCATGGTGTATACAACTATCTTTGTCCTTGTGTGTGGGTTGGATACACAGAAGGATGGGTGCTCTGTTCCTAGGTTCCAAGCAACTTATAAGCTCAATATTATACAGATAGATTTTAGACAAGTTGCTGATTTAGCCCTAAAAAGAAGATGTTCTGTCACCAGTTAGGCAAAGCAATGGAGGTAGCCTGAATTTCTCAAATAAAGGCATTCTGTGAATTATCTGATAAGGAGAGATGAATTAGGCAACAGGTACACAGGGAATATAACTATATACCATAGAATAAATGAATCTGAGAAGGAGAAGAAACAAGCTATCCTGAGTTATTTAGGTCTTAGCACACATGCATCCTGAGGGCTAGGACTAAAACTCTCAAAATGGATCTCACTGGCTCATATTAAACTTATTTCATATAACTACTTTCATGTGTTCTATAGCTCAGTCAAACAGACATGAGAGCTTTTTTTTAGGTATAAAAAGTCATTACAAGGCTGGGGCAAATGGAACTTCTAACTAGGTTTAGCCACTATTCCTCCCAAATGATGGGGATGCCCTAAGGTTCTATTCTGGACCAAGTTCCTTTTCCCTGTCTAGGATGTTTCTCATAGAGAATCTCATGAGCTCTTGTGATTTGATGTGACATTTTTTGTAGATGATTTCCAGATGTATGTATTCAGTTCTAATCTTCTCTTTGAACTGTAGTATCACATAACTATCTTTCAGATATCTTCAAACAGATATCTCATACACATCTCAAACCCAGCATGCCCACTTTTTTATTTTATAATTTTTTATTTTTAGAAAAATTTTCCATGCTTACATAAGTCATGTTTTTACTTTACCCTTCACCCCCTCAACCCTGCTTGGTTTTAAAATTTTTCCTTTCCCAGAAATCTGACAAATAAACTATTCTGTGTTCACCTAATTTCCTTACAGTTTCCTTCTTTATAGTCAAGCCTTTCACCCATTCTGAATTTATCTTGGGTGTGAGATGTTGATCTAAATCTAATCTCTCCCATATTGTTTTCCAATTTTCCCAGCAGTTTTTGTCAAATAGTGGATTTTTGTCCCAAAAGTTGGGCTCTTTGGGTTTATCATACACTGTTTTGCTGATGTCACTCACCCCAAGTATGCATCCCAACCCTCATAAACACCCCTTTTTAAAAATCTTTTCAAAAGCACCATGGCATAGCAGATAAGAGCAGTAGATTGGGAATCAGGAGACTGTATTTGAAAGTTCATTCTGTCATTTATTTCTCTTGGGCAAGTCGTACCTTTCAGACTTTATTTCTTCATATATAACACATTGGCAGATATACCTTATTATAGGCACAGACCCACTGAACCTTCACCAAATGTCAGTTGGAATGGGACTGGCTAGTGGAGATTCTCCTTCACAATATGTCAGGCCTATATGCTGAGCACACCTGTGGAATTAGTTAACTTTCAAAGACCCTTGCAGTGTTAAATCCACAGTCTTATGATTCCATCTATGATCCTTCTCTTTCTCATTTTTTCTTTGTCTATTATATCTAACCAGTTCCTGAATCTTGTCAGTTCTGTTTGCTCAATGGTTCCTCAGTCTCCATTGCTTTTCTTATGATCATTGCCATGTTTTAGGCGGTTGTGACTTCTGTTAACCTGAGAATAATATCCAGAACTGAATTAATTTTGAAATTTTATTAAGTTGTCTACCAGAGGGGAGGGCTGGCAAAAGAGGAATTTCATTTCTTGAATGTCTGTACACAGTATACAGAATTCAAAGGAACAAGGAAAACAGTAGTTGATTGATAGAGTAGAGGCAGTTTCCAAATAAAATGTGTGGGTTGCTTGAGATTTATAATGGAAGAAAACTCCTCACGTTACTTGCATCAGTCTTTGAATCTTACTGGGTTTATGGTGAGTGCAACCTAGGTCTTGAGTTAAGCATTAAACAAATCTGGTCTCTAAGCAATATGTCTGATTGTTCAGTCATGCACAGTCAAGTTCAACTACTTCAATGAAGTTTTCCTAAATTTTTCACCTGGAACACTGCAGTGAACTCTCTTTTGGACTCCTAGATTCCAGTCTCAATATTTTCCAATTCATTTCCCACACAGTTAAGAAAACAATGCCTCTAAAATACAGATTAGACCATTTCACTCCCCTACACAAGAAAAGTATCAGTGGTTTCCTTTTGTCTTTAGGATAAAATGTTAATAAACTCCTCAACTGAGTGTTAAAAAACTCTTCACAATCTGCTTCCAATGTATCTTTTCTGGTTTATGTCACATTTCTCCCCACTTAGTGCTCTAGTGTTCTATATTCCAGTCATACTTTCCTGCTTTCTATTTCTGTATCAAAACGCACCTTAAATGTGTTTTCTTATTAGCTCAGAGTCAAATCATGATTTTTTTAAGGCTCATATCACATACGTACCTCCTATAGGAAGTCTTTCCTTATCTGTTCATTGCCAATGTTCTCTATTTCTTCAAATCATCATATATGTGGTATAGAAGGTGCAAATCTACCCTGCAAAGCCTTACTGCTGAATTTCTGACAGTTGAAAAGGGTTTAGAACCCTGAGGAGAGGCAGTTGATCCTGGAGACTCAATAAGAGTAGGAGGGTCAACTGAGCTGTCTTTGGACTGAAAAACCTGGCTTTATTCTGCAGCTTTTCTCTTAAGATTCTTTAGCTTAGCTATTTCCTTTGGATCTCCCTGACCTTCCCTATTCCCAATCATCATTTTCCCTTCCTGAATTTCCTGTGACTTTTTGAAAGGAAGGTGGATCTGGATGGTAGCTTTCAAACTTTGTAGATTTAGTTCCCTGTAGTCAAGTAGGGTTTACCCTTGATACAAATTATCTCCAGAATCATTATATGCAACTTCCTAACCCTTTAGGCAACAAAACCTCCAGGGACTGAGTTAGGCAGGCCCTTTTCAGTCTCACATTCCTGTGTCCCTCCCCCACCTGAAGTTTTCCCTAGGAAGCTGTTAGAGTTACCTTGTATCCCTCTGTCCTTTACAATCAACCAGAAACCTCAATAAACCATGTTGTTCACTTAATCAAACCTTTGGTTAAAACATTAGTTGATTGATAAAAGAGGGAGAAGGGAAGAAAGAAATAGTATTCTCTCTCTGTCCTGAGGGGAGTTGGAGGCATCCATTTTGGAGGAAGGGGTAATCCCTTTACTTCCTCTGGACTCCCCTGTCACAATTACCTTATCACCCTACCTGCCTTTAGTCCATTATTACCTCCAGCCTTAATTCCCTTATTACATATAGTAACATGTTCATGTGTTCGTTCCTTCCTTGAATAAAGAGACCATTTTTCATGGTTTACTCAAAAGTCCAGTGACTAGTACATTACTTCCTACATATTAGAATCTTAATAATTGCTTGATGGATTGGAATGAAAGGTCATAGATAATTTGCAATGGTGGGCAGTTTGCATTTGTTCAATTCTTTCCCTTCAAAACTATCCAAATCAGCATTTAAACATTCCTTATTTTTCAACATTTTCCAAATGGATCAATTATATTTACTAGTGACACCTTTTAAAAATATACTTGATAGTTTTGATTTCGTTCTCTGAAATTTGTCTATTCATGCGCCTTACCCATTTATCAATTGGGGAGTGGCTTGATTTTTTGTACAATTTGTTTAACTCCTTATATATTTGAGTAATTAGACCTTTGTCAGAATATTTTGTCATAAAGATTTTTTTCCCAATTTGTTGCTTCCCTTCTAATTTTGGCTGCATTGGTTTTGTTTGTATAAAACCTTTTTAATTTTATGTAATCAAAATTATTTATTTTACATTTTCTAATTTTTTCTAATTCTTGCTTGGTTTTAAAATCCCTCCCCCTCCCAATTCTCTGACAAGTATACTATTCTGTGCTCACCTAATTTACTTATGGTTTCCTTCTTTATATTCAAGTGAATAACCCATTCTGAATTTATCTTGGTATAGGGTGTGAGATATTGATCTAAACCTAATCTCTCCCATACTGTTTTCCAATTTTTCCAGCAGATTTTGTCAAATAGTGGGTTTTTGTCCCAAAAGCTGGGCTCTTTGGGTTTATCATATACTATCTTTTTTTTTTTTACAAAGAAGAAAAGAAAAAGTTATTATTATTTTTTTGGCTTTTCTCTCATTTTTTAACATTTATTAATAATCATTTTTAACATGGTTACATGATTCATGCTCCTACTTTCCCCTTCACCTCCCGCACTGTCCCCACCCATCATATACTATCTTGCTGAGGTCACTTAACCCAAGTCTATTCCACTGATCCTCCCTTCTGTCTCTTCACCAGTACCATACTGTTTTGATGACTACTGCTTTATAGTACAGTTCAAGATCTGGTACTGCTTGGACTACCTTCCTTCACTTTTTTTTTCATTGTTTCTCTTGCTATTCTTGATCTTTTGTTCTTCCAGATGAACTTTGTTATATTTTTTCTAGTTCAGTAAAAAAGTTTCTTGGTAGTTTGATAGGTATGGCACTAAATAAGTGAATTAATTTGGGTAGGATGTACATTTTTATTATGTTAGCTTGTCCTACCCATGAGCAATCAATTTTTTTCCCAATTTTTTAGATCTAGTTTTAAGTGGAAAGTGTTTTCTAATTTTGTTTGTATAATTCCTGTGTTTGTCTTGGCAGATAGACTCCTAAATACTTTATATTGTCTAGGGTGATTTTAAACGGAGTTTCTCTTTCTAACTCTTGTTGTTGTGATGTGTTGGAAATATATAGAAATGGGCGGCAGCTGGGTAGCTCAGTGGATTGAGAGTCAGGCCTAGAGATGAGAGGTCCTAGGTTCAAATCCAGCCTCAGACACTTCCCAGCTGTGAGACCCTGGGCAAGTCACACTTGACCCCAATTGCCCACCCTTACCACTCTTCCACCAAGGAGCCAATACACAGAAGTTAAGGGTTTAAAAATAAGAAATATATAGAAATGCTGTTCTAAATCTCTTATAATTAGAAAAATTCAAATCAAAACAATTCTTAGGTACCACCTCACACCTAGCAGATTAGGTAACATAAGAGCAAAGGAAAGTGGTGAATCTTGGAGGGGATGTGGCAAAATTGGGACATTGATGCATTGCTGGTGGAGTTGTGAATTGATCCAACCATTTTGGATGGCAATTTGGAACTATGCTCAAAAGACTATAAAAGACTGTCTGCCCTTTGATCCAGCCATACCGCTACTGGGTTTATTCCCCACTCTTTGTGGGGCAAAAAAATTGGAAAATGAGGGAATGTCCTTCAATTGGGGAATGACTGAACAAATTGTGATATCTGTTGGTGATGGAATACTATTGTGCTCAAAGGAGTAATGACCTGGAGGAATTCCATGTGAACTGGAATGACCTACAGGAAATGATGGAGAGTGAAAGGAGCAGGGCCAGGAGAATGGTGTACATGGAGACAGATACACTGTGGTACAATCAAGCATTATGGACTTCTCTCCTAGCAGCAATGCAATGATCCAGGACAATTCTGAGAGACTTATGAGAAAGAAAGCTATCCACATTCAGAGGAAGAACAGTTGGAGTAGAAACACAGAAGAAAAACAACTGCTTGAACACATGGGTTGATGGGGATATATTATTGCGAGTTCTTACCCCCACACTTACTGATTCTAGAACATTTTAATGACATGCTTAGAAGTCTTTCCCTCCTCATCTCCACTCTGCTCAGCTTTTGGGCTGTGTTTATTTTATACACTTTGAGATCACTCATAAAGTTGGCATGGAAATCCATTCTCACCATCCATCTTTTTCTTAGAGACAATGTGTTTGATGTATAGTAATGGGAAAGTACAGGCTTTTTCATTCCTCCAAATTTCATTCATTGTTCTTTTTTTTTCTTTATTGTTCTTTTATATTAGCTTACTGTACCAAATCAGGGAGGGGTGGAGGGGAAACTTAGAGACTATTCTGGTCTGTTTTTTGCAGACACCTGTGTATGGGAATCTGAGTTAGAGTTTTAAAATCCTTAACATTAACTCACTCTATGCTGATTTGTTATGAAATTATTTCAGTGGAAGTTTCTGTATAATATATATTATATATCATATATATATGTGTATATATATGCATATATATATATTCTGTATAATATACACCTACATATAAATGTGGGGTTTACTTAGGGGTTTGTGGGAGGTCTTTGGGTGGCCTTGCTATTAGCCTGTATTGTTTTTCTGTCTCCTGGGACTGTGTAAGGATACTGATTAAAATAATTTCAGTAAAAGGGAATGTTAGTGAGAAAAGAGTCACTAGGGGAAAACTGAGTGAAAACTTCCATCCTTCTGACACCTGCTATGCTGATTTCATAACTTGTATTGAGCTGTGCTAAACGTCACAAGTTTTGATGCTTCCCTCAAGCAAAGAGGATAGTGTCACTGAACTTAAAAATATATGTGATGTGTATTAAAGTGTAATATTGGCAAGATAAGAAAGATTCAAGGTATTACTGGGGGTAATAGAGAACCACTAGAGTTTATTTAGACCACTTGTATTGTCAGACTCATTTAATCATTTTGGTAACTATGGTTTTTGGTGAATAGAACTGGAAAGAGAATGAGCCTGGGAAATCATTTAGAGTTGAAATAATTTAGGTGAAAGGAGTGTGTCCATATTAGGCTCTTGTATATGTGAGTACACAGAAGGGAAGAAGGAAAAAGATGTTGGGGAAGTAGAAATAATTACCTTTAGAAAAATTGTATATTTAGGGTGTGCAAAGGGAGAATAGAGAGTCCAAATGACATCAAGGTTATGTAAGGATAGAGATGTAAGCATTGTGATGACTTTGTAGAGAAGTGAGAAAGCCTTTTTGGGGGGCATGGTGGAGAGGAAAGACATTATGATAAGATCAATACATATTGCTATGTATATATTTGTAATACACATTACATACCATCCATATCTATTCATGCTGTTCTATTCACCCTGTTTACCAAAATGAAAAGGGGTAGAACTCTTACCACTTACTACTCCAGAGCTAAAAACCTATCTGAGGCCACCTGACAGATAAGAAATAAATTAAGGAAAAGTCTGTGTGTGCACGCATGGATGTATGTGTACATGTGTGAGTGTGTGTACATACTGTAAGATGGAGGAAGGGGTTCCCAATAATGTATCAACACTAGTTGATATTAGTGTACCAGTACTACAGTGTACTGGGGTACTTGATGCAGGTAATACAGGACCCAGGATGGGGAAGGTTGCAAACTGGCAAATGACAGGGAAAGAGAAAAGTGGAAAAGTTGGAAAATATCTGGAGATGAGTACAATTGTTCCTGTGTTAAAGCCAAGTCCTATAATAGCTGTATAAAGGATATGACCCCATCTTTTCACTTCATGAATAATCAATTCAGATTGATACCTCATGCTTTTGAAATTCTCTTGAGAAAAAGCCAGTGCCACTTTTAAATCATGTTGTGGTCTCCAAGGGGCTCAGTCCACACTTGGAAGACTATTTGGATGGACAAATGAATCATAATGAGGAAAGTTTCTACCAATGCAGGTTTATACCTGAGAGACTTAGATATTGTGGGTCAGAGTCAGAATACAGCCCCAGTATTCCCTCCTCAAATTCTTTCTCCACTGTCTCCCATCTATAATGAGCAGAACTGCTTAGCACCCAAACATTAATCCCTAAAGATTAACTTTTTATATGCAGATTTTATGCTCTAAGACTTACTTAAGGCCCAAAGCAATGCTTTGCAGTTTGGGAAATACTTGAAAATGCTGGGCTTATATAGGAAAAATATTCAGTGTCAACATGACACTTTATGACTCCTCAGGAGACTAAGACAAGCTGTCATTCATAGAAACAACTCATTTTTATGCCAATTGAATGTATTCACAATGAAAGAATTTCTTGTTTCTGTTTCAAAAGGGGGAAAATCCCAGCAAACACTTTCATACACTGTTTTAATATTCTTTAGATTCAGAGATGCTGGATTAATCCCAAGAATCTTGTTCCAAAAGCAATCTCAATTTTTCAGAGGTTCACATACCTCGAAGTGCTAATGAAACATCACCACTAATGTGACTTTGGACTTGAATGCTGTGGAAAGCAATTAACTCAGACTGTTGATAGGCCTTTTTAATGATGGAGTTCTTCCCATTGCCCAGAGCTGAGAGATATTATAGACCAATGAAATATCTATGCCTGTCTTAATCGTTGTTTAGTCAATCCAACTCTTACTCAGAAGAGCACATATTCATGGATTGCTTAGGATTTGGCTTCTAATGAAGAAAACTACACATGTGATCATTGAAATGATATATATTCTACCCATGTGTCTGCTTGGCCAAGGCAATTCTTCTGTGGTTTCTCCTAGGTCAACATTGATGTTAAATATATGAATATGAATTAACCTTATTCCCTTCTATTGTCTGAACTTACAATAGAATTTTAGGACTCAGGAATGAAGATTTTCCTCCAGAAGCCATTCAGTGCCCTGTTGATTATTGTAAAATAATTGGGGGTTTTTAATCTAGTGCTTCAGTATGCTATTTGCCATCAAGTTTTCTTACTTTTTAAGATCCCAAGGGCCATGATTTCTATTCTATTTTGCTGATGCACTAGGAAATTGGCTAGATTTAATTTATTTGAACACTAGCTCAATTTTCAATTAGTTACTTACACTAATTAGACATGACAGTTGATTTATTTCTGTAACTTGTGCTCTCACCTGTTACATTTCCTATCAGTCTTAACTATATCTGCAATCTAGCAGAAAAAAAACAGCCCATTTTATTTTAGGCTTTTGTGTAAGTTTCCTTGATTAGGTGCTAGGTTGTAAATTCAATTTAACAAATCCACATTTCAAGCAAGTCATTCTGCAATTAGTCTTACAAGATAAGAATAATACTCAGGGGGGACAGCTAAGTGGCTCACTGGATTGAGAGCAAGGTCCAGAGATGGGAGATCCTGGGTTCAAATCTGGCCTCAGATATTTCCTAGCTATGTGCTTTGGACAAGTCACTTAACTCCATTGCCCAACCTTTACCAGTCTTCTGCCCTGGAGCCAATACACAGTATTGACTCCAGGATGGAAGGTAAGGGTTTAAAAAAAAAGAAAAAAAGAATAATATTCAGTCACAAATCAAACTATCAATTTCACGTGTTTTTCAGTTAGTTAAGTTAGTCAACTATCTTTCATTTTCTGCCTCTGTCTCTGTCTTTTCCTCTCTCACACATTTTATTCTTAAGAAAAAATAAAATTTACAATAGATATTTATGTGCTTTAAGATTGGCAATCCGATATTTATATAGGGTTGCAAACATCATTCATTCGGTCTTCATGACAACATAGCAAGGTCATTGATGCAGGTCATTACCCCATTTTACAGATAAGGAAACTGAATTTCAGTGATGTTAAGTGACTTGCCCAATCTAGTAAGGATTCGAGGTGCCATTTAATTCAAAGTCAAGTTCTCATAGATCTGGATCCAGTACATAATAACTAATAATAACAATAATAATATGGTATTTATATTGGTTTAAGGTTTGTAAAGTCTTGAGCAAACATAATTATATTTGATCCTTATTGCTACCAAGTGACATAAGTACTAGTATTTTCTTTTTTTTAACATTTAATAATATTTATTTTTTAGAAAAGTTAACATGGTTACATGATTCATGCTCTTAATATCCCCTTCGCCCCCCCACAGAACCCCGCAAGCTCATTTCCACTGGTTTTAACATGTGTCATTGATCAAGACCTATTTCCAAATTGCTTATAGTTGCATTGGTGTGGTAGTTTCGAGTCTACATCCCCAATCATGTCCGCATCAATCCATGTCTTCAAGCAGTTGCTTTTCTTCTGTATTTCCACTCCTGCAGTTCTTCCTCTGAATGTGGGTACTGTTCTTTTCCATGAATCCCTCAGAATTGTCTTGTGTCATTGAATTGCTGCTAGTACAGAAGTCCATTACATTCTATTTTACCAGAGTGTATTGGTCTCTGTGTACAATGTTCTTCTGGCTCTGGTCCTTTCACTCTGGATCAATTCCTGGAGGTCTTTCCAGTTCACATGGAATTTGTCCAATTTATTATTCCTTTAAGTTCAATAGTATTCCATCACCAGCATATACCACAATTTGTTCAGCCATTCCCCAATTGAAGGACTAACCCTCATTTTCCAGTTTTTTGCCACCACAAAAAGTGCGGCTATAAATATTTTCATATAAGTCTGTTTATCTATGATCTCTTTGGGGTACAAACCCAACAATGGTGTGGCTGGATCAAAGGGCAGAAATTCTTTTATATCCCTTTCAACATAGTTCCAAATTGCCTTCCAGAATGGTTGGATCAGTTCACAACTCTACCAGCAATGCATTAATGTCCCAATTTTGCCATATCCCATCCAACATTCATTACTCTCCCCTTCTTTCATTTTAGCCAATCTGCTAGGTGTGAGGTGAAACCTCAGAGTCGTTTTGATTTGCATTTCTCTAATTATTAGAGATTTAGAACACTTTCTCATGTACTTATTGATACTTTTGATTTCTTTATCTGAAAATTGTCTATTCATGTCCCTAGCCCATTTATCGATTGGGGAATGGCTTGATTTTTTATACAATTGATTTAACTCCTTGTATATTTCAGTAATTAGACCCCTGTCAGAGTTTTTTATTATAAAGATTTTTTCCCAATTTGTTGGTTCCCTTCTGATTTTGACTACATTGTTTTTGTTTGAACAAAAGCTTTTTAGTTTGATATAATCAAAATCATTTATTTTCCCTTTTGTAATTTTCTCTAATTCTTGCTTGGTTTTAAAATCTTTCCTTTCCCAGGGATCAGACAAGTATGCTATTCTGTGTTCTCTTAACTTATTTATAGTTTACGTTTTAATGCTCAAGTCATTCACCCATTCTGAATTTATCTTGGTGTAAGGTGTGAGATGTTGATCTAAAACTAATCTCTCCCATATTTTTTTCCAAATTTCCCAGCAGTTTTTGTCAAACAGTGGATTTTTGTCCCCAAAGTTGGGCTTTTTGGGTTTATCATACACTATCTTGCTGACATCACTTAACCCAAGTCTATTCCACTGATACTCCCTTCTGTTTCTTTGCCAGTATGATATGGTTTTGATGGCTAGTGCTTTATATAATAGTTTAATATCTGGTACTGCTAGGCCCCATTCCTTCACATTTTTATTTCATTATTTCCCTTGATATTCTCGATCTTTTGTTATTCCAAATGAACTTTGTTATGGTTTTTTTTCTAATTCAGTAAAAAAGTTTTTTGGTAGTTTGATAGGTATGGCACTAAAGAGGTAAATTAATTTGGGTAGAATGGTCATTTTTATTATGTTAGCTGGTCCTACCCATGAGCAATTAATATTTTACCAATTGTTTAGATCTAGTTTTAATTGTTTGGAAAGTGTTTTGTAGTTGTTTTCGTATACTTCCTTTGTTTGTTTTGGTAGATAGATTCCTAAGTATTTTCTATTGTCTAGGGTGATTTTACATGTGTTTCTCTTTCTACCTCTTGCTGCTGTGATGGGTAGGATATATATATAGAAATGCTGATGATTTATGTGCATTTATTTTGTATCCTGCAAATTTGCTAAAGTTGTTGATTATTTCTACAAGCTTCTTAGTTGATTCTCTAGGATTTTTTAAGTATACCATCATATCATCTGCAAAGAGTGATAGCTTAGTCTCCTCATTGCCTATTTTGATACCTTCAATTTCTTTTTCTTCTCTAATTGCTATTGCTAGTGTTTCTAGTACAATATTAAATAATAGAGGTGATAATGGGCATGCTTGTTTTACTCCTGATCTTATTGGGAAGGATTTTAATTTATCCCCATTGCATATGATGCTTCTTGATGATTTTAGGTATTTACTGTTTATTATTTTTAGGAAAGGTCCTTCTATTCCTATACTTTTCAGTGTTTTCAATAGGAATGGGTCCTTTATTTTGTCAAAGGCTTTTTCAATATCTGTTGAGATAATCATGTGATTGTTGTTTGTTAGATTGCTTATATCGTCAATTATGTGGATGGTTTTCCTAATCTTGAACCATCCATGCATTTCTGGTATAAATCCCACCTGGTCATGGTGGATGATCCTCTTGATCACTTGCCGGAGTCTCATAGCTAGTATTCTATTTAAAAATTTTGCATCTATTTTCATTAAGGAGATTTTTCTGTAGTTTTCTTTCTCTCTTTTTGATCTACCTGGGTTTGGAATCAGCATCATATTTGTGTCATAAAAGGAATTTGGTAGGGCTTCTTCTTTGCTTATTATATCAAATAATTTGTATAGTATTGGGGTTAGTTGCTCTTTGAATGTCTGAATGAATTCACTTGTGAATCCATCAGGTCCTGAAGATTTTTTCTTAGGGAGTTCTTTTATGGCTTGTTCAATTTGTTTTTCTGATATGGGATTATTTAGGTATTCTATTTCTTCTGCTGTTAATCTAGGCAATTTATATTTTTGTAAATATTCATCCATATCTCCTAGATTGCTATATTTATTGCCATATAATTGAGTAAAATAGGCTTTAATAATTGCCTTAACTTCCCCATCATTAGAGGTGAGTTCTCCCTTTTTATCTTAGATATTGTTAATTTGGTTTTCTTCTTTCCTTTTTTTTTTAGAGTGACCAGTAGTTTGTCTATTTTATCTGTTTTTTTCAAATACCATCTTCTAGTCTTATTTACTAATTCAATAGTTCTTTTACTTTCGATTTTATTAATTTCTCCCTAGATTTTTAGTATTTCTCATTTAGTTTTCATCTGGGGATTTTTAATTTGCTCTCTTTCTAATTTTTTATGTTACATACCTAATTCATTAATCTCTGCTCTTCCTAATTTGTTAATATATACACTCAAGGATATACGTAGGATGTCCAATCATTGTCATTCTCTTCAATGAAATTGTTGATGGTTTCTATGATTTCTTTGACTAGCTGGTTTTGGAAAATCATATTATTTAATTTCCAATTAGTTTTTGATTTGCCTGTCAAGGTGCCCGTACTAATTATTATTTTTATTGCATTATGATCTAAGAAGGTTACATGTATTATTTCTGTTATTTTACATTTGTTTGCAATGTTTCTATGTCCCATTACATGGTCAATCTTTGTGAATGTACCAGGTACAGCTGAAAATAAGGTGTATTCCTTTTTGTACCTATTTATTTTTCTCAACATATCTATTAAATCTGATTTTTCTAGGACTTCATTAACCTCTCTCATCTCTTTTATTTATCTTTGGTTTGATTTATCTAGATCTGAAAGAGGAATATTTCAATCTCCCACTAGTATGGTGTTACTATCTATTCCCTTCTTGAGCTCTGCCAGTTTCTCCTTTTACAAATTTGGATGCTATACTATTCAGTGCATATAAATTGAGGACTGTTATTTCCTCATTGTCTATACTGCCTTTTATCGGGATAAAATTACCTGCCCTGTCTTTTTTAATCATATTTATTTATTTTGGCTTTGTCAGAAATCATGCTCTCCACTACTGCCTTCTTTTTCTCACTTGAAGCTCAAAAGAATTTTCTCAAGCCCTTTACCTTAAGCCTGTGTATGTCCACCCGCCTCATATGTTTCTTGCAGACAACATATGGTAGGATTTGGGTTTCTAATCCACTCTGCTATTTGTTTCCTTTTTATGGGAGTGTTTATCCCATTCACATTCAGAGTTATAATTATCAGTTGTGTATTCACCAAAATTTTGGTATCCTCTCCTAGTTCTACCTCTTCTTACACTATTTCCTTTTTTTTACTATTTCCTTTTAAATGAGTGGTTTGCTTTAAGCCAGTAACCCTTGTCCCCTCCCTAGGTTTACTACCCTTTCTACCCCCTCCCTTATTATTCCCCTCGTTTTATTTTTAAGGCCTAATGAATTCCTTCCCCCTTCTTCTCCCCTCCCTTTTTTGACCTCCACACCCCCCTTCTCCCCTTTGTTTATCCCTTCTGACTTTCTCAGTAGGGTTAGATAGAGTTTTATATCCCAATGCTTATAGCTACTCTTCCCTCTCAGGGTTAATTACACTGAGAATAAGGTTTAAATATTACCTCTTAATGCTCTCTTCCTCTCCTTCTTATGCTAATATTCATCCTCTCCCCTTCTCATTAACTCTTTTTGTGTAATAGACTATCCTATTTTTCTTATTCATTCGAGTTTCCCTTGGTATCCTCTACTATTCATCCCCCTCTTTCCAAGCCCCCATTTCATCTTAGACTCTTTAGTCTTCCAACCTCTCTCTATGAATATTTCTTCTAATTACTATAATAGTGAATACTATAATAGTGAACAGAGTTCACTACAGAGAGTTATAAGTAATATTTCTCCACCTAGGAATACAAATAATTAGATCTTAGTGAAGCCCTTAAAGAGGTAAATTTAAAAAATATGAGTTTTCTTTCTTTCCCCTGTTTCTTATTTACCTTTTCATGTTTCTCTTGATTTTTGTGGTTGGATATTGAACTTTCCATTTAGTCCTGGTCTTTTCTGTGCAAATACTTGGAAATCTTCTAACTTGTTGAATGCCCAAATTTTCCTCTGGAAATATATAGTCAGTTTTGATGGGTAGTTGATCCATGGTTGTAGGTGCAGTTTTGTTGCTTTTCTAAATATCATATTCCAAGCCTTGAGGTCTTGTAGTGTGGAGGCTTCCAGATCCTGTGTCATCCTGATTGGTGCTCCTTGATATCTGAATTGTCTCTTTCTGGCTTCTTATAAAATTTTTTCTTTTACTTGGAAACTCTTGAAGTTGGCTATTATATTCCTGGGGCTTGTATTTTCCGGGTCTAGTGTAGAGGGTGATCTATGGATCCTTTCAATGTCTATATTGCCCTCTTGTTGTAGAACTTCAGGACAGTTTTGCTGAATAATTTCTTTTAGTATGGAGTCCACATTGCTATTAATTCCTGCTTTTTTCAGGAAGACCAATGATTCTCAAATTGTCTCTTCTAGACTTTTTTTCTTTATCTGTCTATTTCTCATTGAGATTTTTCATATTTCCTTCTATTTTATCAGTCTTTTGATTTTTTTATTTGTTCTTGCTGTCTTGAGAGATCATTGGCTTCTACTTGCCCAATTCTTATCTTTAGACATTGGTTTTCTGCTATAAGCTTTTGATTTTTCTTTTCTATTTGGTCTGTCCTATTTTCCAGCTGTTTGATTTTGGTCTCCAATTTACTTATCAATTCTTTTGATTTGGGGGCATCTTTTTCAAATTGCCCAATTCTAGCCTTTAGCAACTGGTTTTCCTTTTCAATCTGGTCATTTCTCGTCTACAATTTACTTGCCTCACTTTCTAATTGTGAAATTCTGCCTTTAAACTATTATTTTCTTGCAAGATCTCTTCCAACTTTTTCATCATCTCAGATTTGAACTTTTCAATGGCTTGTGACCAGTTTTAATTGTTTAGGGATGGTTTGGATATGATTATCTGTTTGTTCTCCACTGCTGTTTGCTCTGTTGTCTGGATTTTCTCTGCGTAAAAGTTGTTGAGTGTTAAAGATTTCTTCTTGTTGATCTTTCTCTTTTGGGGTTCTTGTGGATGGCTTTCCATCGTGAGCTGTGTGCCCTCTCAGCTTTATCCTCATACTCAGGGTCTGTTTGCGCTCTTTAGGCTCCTGAGGTCTCAGGTCTAGTTGTTCTCAGGGTCAAGCCTCCTGTTGGTCCCCTTGCTTGTTCCTCTGCCCAAAGCTCCTTTAACAGTCTCAGGGTGCTGCTTCCACAGTCATGCACCCCTCTGTACTGGGTCCCCACTCAAGGTCTGAGCCTGTAATCAGGATCCGAGTCTGTGCCTGTGCTCAGGGTCTGTGTTCAAAGTCCATGCTTTCTTTAGCCTCTTAGTGTCTTAAATCTTGGTGCTCTCAGGAACAGGCCCTGGTGATGTCAGGTAGCTGCCAATGACTTAATGGGTGCCCCAAACTTGCTCTAATTCTTTTATGCTGGCTTTGGCACTGTGGGTGGCGTGGGGGTAAGGGGGTTGCTCATATCCCGTTTTAGTGAAAGGTGTTTCACCCTTTTATAGCATGGAAATGCCCTGATTCCACATACCTTCAATGCTGCTCCCTGTTGTGGGGTCCCTTTGTTTGTCTGGATTTGTTTTTATGTCTTTTTGTGGAGTCCTATATGCATGGGTTAGGAGAGGTCAAGCAGCTGCTTTTTACTCTGCCTCCATCTTAACCAAGAATCTGAAAAAAAGCAAGTACTAGTATTTTTCTCACTTTATAAACCATGAAACTGAGACTCATTGACTAGTCAAGGGCCACAAAAAATCCTAGATGGCATTTAATCTCAAGTTTTCTTGAATCTAAGCTCATGACTGTCTGCTATCACATGTTTGTGAAGGTTTCCTGCTATATTTCATATTGAAACAATTTAAGAACCTTGAATAATCTTATGGAACTTGAAATAGGTGTAATACTTTTACTTTTGTGTAATCAGCAGGTATCAACTGTATTGCAAGGTTTGTCTGGGCTAGGTACTCTTCCCTTGCACTACTAAGAATATGCTTCTCCCTTTTCATTATGGAATAGGGAGTAATAAAAAATGAGTATGAAACCAAATTCTGCCTCACAGCAACACCTATGGTTATATTGATATTTATGCCAAATATTTCCCTGTCAGAAAGGTATTCCAGTAGAAAATCTAGAGATTTATGCCAGAAATCATATTTTTTGTTCAGGCTTGTTCTTCCATAAGATTTTCTAAAGGCAAACACAGGGAACAGGTGTCTTATGAGTCATGCTTTTCCTCTTTTCTCCACCCATCTAAATTCCAGTCATCCATCTTAGGTTTTATATATTTTGCCTAGGCCCTGGACCCTAAAAAACTGATTGGGCTGTGTGATAGTAACACTTTTTATCTATTATTCAATTTTAGTCATGGAGACCCAGAAGGATAAGAGACTACCTGAATTTTTGAGGGATCATGTAGAAAGGTGAATCAAGAAGGGGAGTTAGATATTTGGATTTTATAAATTGTTTTTGTAACTAACTTTGACGCACCCCTATTACCTAGCATTTTAGGAAAGTTATATCTGTTCTCCCTGCTGATAGTTTGTGAATCCTCATTGAATACATTCAGTAAAAATGTATTTTTTAAACCAACCTCATTGACTCAATTTCTCCTCATTGTACTCATACCTTGGCCTATTTTATCATATTTGAGATACAAGTTTTGATTATTTGAATCTACAAAGCAGTGTACCTTTCTTTTTATCTCCCACAGCACATAGTACAATGCAAACCGACTTTTACTATTTTGTTTGAAAAAAAAATGAATGAGTTCATGAAAGACAAGTAGGAAAGGAGAGAGGAAGAAAGGAAGAGATGGAGGTAGGAGAAAAACAAGCAAGCAAGCAAGGAAAGAAGGAAGAAAGAAAGAAAGA
>NC_058130.1:326424183-326465672 GCF_016433145.1 Gracilinanus agilis
TATATATATATATATATATATATATATATATATATATAACTATAGAAAAATTGCTCTAAAGTTTACCAATTAGAGAAATGCAAATCAAAACAAGTGAAATATCATTTAATACCTATCAGATATGGTAAAATCATATATGATAAAAGGAGTGAATGACAAATGTTGGAAGGGATGTGAAAACATAGGAGTACTAAAACATTGTTGGTGGAAAAATAAACTGATCCAATCATTTTGGAGAATAATCTTGAATTATTCTCAATACTCAAACAGCCATAAAACTGTGTATACCTTTTGACCTAGTAATACCACTCTTACTTATTTCTTAAGGTGATCGATGAAAAAGGAAAAAATAATTATATGTCCTAAAACATTTATATACTTCTTTTTCTGGTGGCAAATAATTGGAAATTGAAGGGATATCCATCAATTGGAGAATGGCTGATCAAGTTGCAATATATGATTATAGTGGAATGCCATTGCACCATAAAAAAAAAAAAAATAAAGCAAATAAAATGATCACCATCCCCCACCCAAATTGGAAAGATTTATATGAAGTGATTCAGAATGAAGTTAGTGAAATAATTTTAACATAGTATACAATAAAAGAATAATGTATTGTAATCAATTCTGAATGACAACTCTTTTCAGCAATGCAAGAAACCAGGACAATTTCAAGGGGCTCATGACGAAAAAGGATATCCATCAACAAGGAAGGGACACAGTCTAAATACAGATTGAAATATATCATTCTTCATTTTATTTCCTCTTTGAATTCTTCTCTACTGTAGGCAATGATCAATAGGGAAATATGTATTGTTATATTTATGTTTTAAATGCATATATATAATAATTATGTATAAGCTACATAATAATGTTACCTGTCTTCTTAGAAAAGGGGGAGGGTTGAGAGAGAGGAGGGACAGAGACAAAGATTTTTGGAAATAGCAAAGGTAAGAATTTGTTTTGCTTGGGAAAATATATATTATAAATAATTGCATATTTATAACAAAAATAATTCTGTTTTCTTAAGGAACATATTATTAGAGTTAAATAATAAATTTTTCAAAGCAAGTTGTCTACTGCAAAATAATATTTTATTTTACCTTTTCTCTTGATAAAGGATTCAGATTTATATTATATGTCCATTTGAAAGTATATATATATATATGCATATATATAATAACTTCAAATAGCTATGTAATATGACTTTTCCAAACAGCATTGTGTTAAAAGATAATATATTTTGAAGTCAAAAAGTTGTAATTTTCCTCCATATTAGCTTCTTTTCATCATTTCATCATTTTGATCATCAGTAATATACTTTGTGTAAATTTAGATATTCAAGTAGTTTAAGATGTTTTGGTTTTTATCACAACAAATTACATTGATAATGTTGAGCCATTCTTGTATCCCATGTATAAATTCTACTTGGTCATAATGAGTTATTTCTTAGATAAATTGTTGTAGTCTTACAAGATTTTGTTTAAAATTTTTGAATCTTTTGAGTCATTTTTGTTGATAAAAACCTACACTTTATTCTTTATGTTTTATCTTTCCTTGGTTTAGGGATTAGGACTATATTTATATAATAAATAATTGGTGTAGGCTGATTTCTGTATCAATATGTGAGAATAATTTATGAATTATGAGTATTAACTCTTCTTTAAAATTTTGAAATAATCCTTCTGCAATCCATCAGGTTGAAGATTTTTTCTTTCATAGCTCCTTTATGTCTAAATCAAGTTTTAAAAAATTTGGATTGCTAAAGTCACTAAATAACTTTCTGATAGTTAATGGATTTTGTGTTTTTGAATATATTACTCTGGGTTTTTTATTCTCAGTTTATACACATTCTAGTCATTATTGTTTTTTATTTCTTCTAATTTCCATATTATTTCACCCTCTCATTCATTATTCTGTTTGTTTGACTTTTATTATATTCTTTAAAAATTAAATTACTTAATAAGAGTTTGTGTTTTATCTATTTTGTGATTTTTTAAAAAAATTAGACATTTAAATTTTTTCAATTATGGGCAGAAATAATTTTGCCCTCATTTCCACTTCTCTCCCCTTCTGAAGAAAGTAGGTGCTATAATGTTGGTTGTACAAAAATCATCATATAAAATATATTTCTCTGTTGGTTATGTTGTGAAAGAAGACACATTTTTTACAATAAAGAAAAATTCATGGAAAAAATAAAATGAAGAATAGTATCTTTCAATCTGTGTTCAGACTCCATCTCCATCATTAGTTTCTTGGAGTTGTCCTGGTTCCCTTACTTGTTGATAATAGTTAAGCTATTCATAGTTGATCATTATACCTATTGTTAATGTGTATGATGTCTTCCTGGTTCTGCTCATTTCACTTTGCATCTCTTCATAAAAGTCTTTTCAAAGAACAAGCTTTTAGGTTTAGATTTGCCATTTATGTGTTTTCTTTTTGTTTTCAATTTATTTCCTTTCTAACTTTTAATATCTCTTTTTTATCCTTACATTAGTTTAATTTGTTAGAAGTTTAAAAATAAATGTATATTTAATTCACTATACCTCTATTTCTATTTTTAATACATATCTATAAGCTACTACTTTCTCTTCAGGGACACTTTAACTATATTCCAGAAATGTTTTATGTTATTTCATCATCATTTCTTTCTTATTGCTGTTAATCATTTTCAGTAATTCAGTTTTTGACTCACTCCTTATTTAGGATTTCATTAATTCTCCTTTTTGGTCTGTATCTTTTGTATATGCCAGTTGATTCAAATATAATGTTTATTGCATTAAGTTCTGGAAAGTGTATATGACTTCTCCTAACTTTTCCTATTTGTTTGTAATATCTTTGTGCCTTTATAAAGTCATTTTAAAAAGTTCCTTGTGGTACAGAGAAATTTGTATATTATTCTGAGATATATATATATATATATATATATATATATATATATAGAGAGAGAGAGAGAGAGAGAGAGATTAGCATCACATTATATACCATAAAATATACTAATATATTATAGAAATATATATATATATATGTATATACTAATGTGTATATATGAAAATATTCCTCTCAATATAGATCATATTAGAGATATTTTTGGAAAAGGGTTATCTATGAAAATCAGTTTGAAAATCTTCTGTGAGAGTTTTATCTTTTTTGTTTCAAATCAGAGATCTATCAAAAAAGGATCTAATGGCTTCCAGCTTAAGATGCCGGCAGAGTAAAAAGCAACTGCTTGATCTCTCCTAACACACACATATAGGACTCCTCAAGAAGAAGACATAAAAACAAACACAAATGAACAAAGGGACCCCACAACAGGGCACAGCATTGAAGGTATGTGGGATTGGGGCATTTCCATGCTATAAGGGGGTAAAATAGCTCTAACTAAAACACAAGCTAAACGACCCCCTCTCCACCACTACCACCTACAGTGCCAAAGTCAGCGCACAAGAGTTAGAGCAAGTTTGGGTCACCCATTAAGTCATTGGCAGCTACCTGGCATCACCAGGGTCTGCTCCTGAGATCAGCAAGATTTAAGACCCCAAGAGGCTAAAGAACACGAGGACTTTGAACACAGACTCTGAGCGCAGGAACGGACCTTAGGTGGGGAACCAGCTCAGAGGGGTGCATGACTTTGGAAGCACTTGACCCTGAGAAAAACTAGACCACCGACCTCAGGAGCCTAAAGAGCACAGACAGACACTGGGCATGAGGATAAAGCTGAGGGGGCACCCGGCTGACAGTGGCAAGCCATTCACAAGAACCCAAGAAGAGAAAGACCAGCAAGAAGAAATCTTTAACACTCTACAACTTTAACACAGAGAAAACCCAGAAAACAGAGCAAACAGCAGAGGAGAACAAACAAATAATCATATCCAAACCTTCCCAAAAAAATGAAAACTGGTCACAAGCTCTTGAAGAGTTCAAATCTTAGATGAGAAAGATGGAAGAGATCCAGCAAGAAAATAACAGTTTAAAAGGAGAATTTCACAATTGGAAAGTGAGGCAAGTAAATTAAAGACCAGAAATGACCAGATTGAAAAGGAAAACCAGTCTCTAAAGGCTAGAATTAGGCAATTTAAAAAAGATGGCCCCAAATCAAAAGAATTTATAAGCAAAATAGTGACCAAAATGAAACAGCAGGAAAACAGGAGAGACCAAATCAAAAAGGAATATCAAAAGATTATAGCAGAAAAACAGTCTCTAAAGACAAGAATTGGACAAGAAGGAGCTAATGATATCTCAAGACTGCAAGAACAAATAAAACAAAGTCAAAAGACTGATAAAATAGAAGGAAACATGAAATATCTCAATGAGCGATTGACAGATCAAGAAAACCTGTCTAGAAGAGACAATTTGAGAATCATTAGTCTTCCTGAAAAAAGCAGAAATTAATACAAATTTGGACTCCATACTAAAAGAAATTATTCAGCAAAACTGCCCTGACATTCTACAACAAGAGGGCAACATAAACATTGAAAGGATCCATAGATCACCCTTTACACTAGACCCTGAAAAGACAATCTCCAGGAATATAATAGCCAAATTCAAGAGCTTCCAAGTAAAAGAAAAAAAATTTACAAGAAGCCAGAAAGAGACAATTTAGATATCAAGGAGCACCAATCAGGATCACACAGGATCTGGCAGCCTCCACACTAAAAGATCACAAGGCTTGGAATATGATATTCAGAAAGGCAAGAGAACTGGGCCTACAACCAAGGATCATCTACCCATCAAAACTGACTATATACTTCCAAGGGAAAGTTTGAGCATTCAACAAGTTAGAAGATTTCCAAGTATTTGCACAGAAAAGACCAGGACTAAATGGAAAGTTTGATATCCAATGACAAAATCCAAGAGAAACATGAACAGGTAAATAAGAAACAGAAGGGAAAGAAAGAAAACTATTATTTTTAAAATTTGCCTATTTAAGGGATTCAATAAGATCTAATTATTTGTATACCTATGTGGAGAAGTGTTATGTATAATTCTCTGTAGTGAACTCTTTTCACTATTTTAGTATTCACTATTATAGTAATAAAAGAAATCTTAATAGGGAGAGGTTGGAATACTAAAGAGTCTAAGATGAAATGGGGGCTGGGAAAGAGCGGGGAGAATAGTAGAGGACACCAAGAGAAACTTGAATGAATAAGAAAAATAAGATATTCTATTACACACAAAGAGGGCATGAGAAGGAGAGGAACAGAGCATTAAGAGGTAATATTTAAACCTTACTCTCAGCACAATTAAGAAGAGTAGCTATATAATCCATTGGGATATAAAACTCTATCTAACCCTACTGAGAAAGTCAGAAGGGATGAACCAAGAGGAGCAGGGGAGTGGGGAGGTCAAAAAAGGGAGGGCAGAAGAAGGGGGAGGGAATTAATTAGGTCTTAAAAATAAAAAGAGGGAAATAATAAGGGAGAGGGTAGAAAGGGAAATAAATCAAGAGAGGGGACAAGGTTACTGGCTTAAAGCAAACCATAGGTTTAAAAGGAAATAGTGTAAAAGTAGGGGTAGAACTAGGAGAGGATAACAAAATTTTGGGGAATACACCACTGATAATTATAACTCTGAATGTGAATGGGATGAACTCGCCTATAAAACGGAAGCAAATAGCTGAGTGGATTAGAAACCAAAATCCTACCATATGATATCTACAAGAAACACATATGAAGCGATTGGATATACACAGATTTAAGGTCAGTGGCTGAAGCAAAATCTTTTGGGCTTCAAATGAGAAAAAGAAGGCAGGAGTGGAGATCATGATTTCTGACAAAGCCAAAGTAAAAATAGATATGATTAAAAAAGACAGGGAAGGTAATTACATCCTGAAAATAGTCAGTATAGCAATGAAGAAAAAACAGTACTCAATATGTATGCACCAAATGGCATAGCATCCAAATTCTTAAAGGAGAAACTGGCAGAGCTCAAGAAGGAAATAGATTTAAAACCAAAATAGTGGGAGATCTAAAAATTCCTCTTTCAGATCGAGATAAATCAAACTAAAAAATAAATAAGAAAGAGATAAGAGAGGTGAATGAAGTCCTAGAAAAAATAGATTTATTAGATATGTGGAGAAAAATAAATAGGGACAAAATGGAATACATCTTCTTTTAAGCTGCACATGGTACATTCACAAAGATTGACCATTTAATAGAGCATAAAAATATTGCAAACAAATGCAAAGGAGCAGAAATAATAAATGTGACCTTCTGAGATCATAATGCAATAAAAATGATAATTAGCAAGGGCACATGGACAGGCAAATAAAAAACCAATTGGAAATTAAATAATGTGATTCTCCAAAACCAGCTAGTCAAAAAAGAAGCCATAGAAACAAACAATAATTTCATTGAAGAGAATGACAATGATGAGACTTCCTACCAAACTCTGTGGGATGTAGACAAGGCAGTACTCAGGGGGAAATTTATATCCTTGAGTGCATATATTAACATATTAGTGAAGACAGAGATTAATGAATTGGGAATGCAACTTAAAAAACTTGAAAGCAAGCAAATTAAAAAATCCCCAGATGAAAACTAAATTAGAAATACTAAAAATTAAGGGAGAAATTAATAAAATTGAAAGTAAAAGAACTATTGACTTAATAAATAAAACTAGAACCCGGTATTTTGAAAAAACAGATAAAATAGACAAAGTACTGGTCAATTTAATAAAAAAAAAGGAAAGAAGAAAACCAAATTGACAGTTTCAAAGATGGAAAGGGAGACCTCCCTTCTAATGAAGCAAAAATTAAGGCAATCATTAAAAACAATTTTGCCCAACTTTATGGCAATAAATAATAGCAATCTATGTAATATGGATGGATATTTACAGAAATATAAACTGCCCAGATCAACAGCAGAAGAAATAGAATACCTAAATAATCCCATGTCAGAAAAAGAAATTGAACAAGCCATCAAAGAAATCTCTAAGGAAAAGTCACCAGGACCTGATGGATTTATAAGTGAATTCTATCAAACATTTAAAGAGCAACTAATGCCAATATTATACAAATTATTTGATATAATAAGTAAAGAAGGAGTCCTACCAAATTCCTTTTATGACACAAATATGGTACTGATTCCAAAGCTAGGTAGATCAAAAACAGAGAAAGAAAACTACAGGACAATGTCCCTAATGAACATGGATGCAAAAATCTTAAATAGAATACTAGCAAAGAGACTCCAGCAAAGTGATCAAGAGTATTATCCACCATGATCAGGTGAGATTTATCCCAGGAATGCAAGGATGGTTCAAAATTAGGAAAACCATCCACATAATTGACCATATCAACAATCTAACAAAGAAAAATCACATGATTATCTCATTAGATGCTGAAAAAACCTTTGACAAAATATGGCACCAATTCCTATTGAAAACACCGAAAAGTACGTTAATAGAATGGCCTTTCCTAAAAATAATAAATAGTACATACCTAAAACCATCAACAAGTATCATATGCAATGGAGTAAATTAGAAGCCTTCCCAATAAGATCAGGAGTCAAACAAGGATGCCCATTATCACCTCTATTATTTAAAATTGTACTAGAAACACTAGCAATAGCAATTAGAGAAGAAAAAGAAATTGAAGGTATTAAAATAGGCAATGAGGAGACTAAACTATCACTCTTTGCAGATGATATGATGGTCCACATAAAAAATCCTAGAGAATCAACTAAGAAGCTTGTAGAAATAATCAACAACTTTAGCAAAGTTGCAGGAAATAAAATAAATGCACATAAATCAGCATTTCTATATATATATATATCCTACCCATCACAGCAGCAAGTGGTAGAAAGAGAAACACCATTTAAAATAACCCTAGACAATATAAAACACTTAGGAATCTATCCACCAAAACAAACAAAGGAATTATACAAACACAACTACAAAACACTTTCCAAACAATTAAAACTAGATCTAAAGAATTGGATAAACATTGATTGATCATGGGTAGGACCAGCTAACATAATAAAAATGACCATTTTCCCAAATCAATTTACCTATTTAGTGCCACAACTATCGAACTACCAAAAAACTTTTTTACTGAACTAGAAAAAAACTATAACTAAGTTCATTTGGAATAACGAAAGATCAAGAATATCAAGAGAAATAATGAAAAAAAAGTGAAGGTAGGTGGCCTAGCAGTACCAGATATTTAACTATATTATAAAGTAGCAGCCATTAAAACGATATGATACTGGCTAAGAGACAGAAGGGAGGATCAGTGGAATAGTCTTGGGGTAAGTGATATCAGGAAGACATTTGCATTTGTATGATAAACCCATAGACACCAACTTTTGGGACAAAAATCCACTATTTGGCAAAAACAGCTGAGAAATTTGGAAAACAACATGGGAGAGATTAGGTTTAGATCAACATCTCACACCCTACACCAAGATAAATTCAGAATAGGTGAATGAGTTGAATATAAAGAGGGAAACTATAAATAAGTTAAGCAAACACAGAATAGTATACTTGTCAGATCTCTGGGAAAGGAAAAATTTTAAAACCAAGCAAGAATTAGAGAAAATTACAAAATGTAAAATAAATGATTTTGATTATGTCAAACTTAAAAGCTTTTGAACAAACAAAAACAATGTAGCTAAAATCAGAAGGGAAACAACAAATTGGGAAAAATCCTTATACCAAAAAAACTCTGACAGGGATCTAATTACTCAAATATACAGGGAGTTAAATCAATTGTATAAAAAATCAAGCCATTCCCCAATCAATAAAAGGGCAAGGGACATGAATAGGCAATTTTCAGATAAAGAAATCAAAAGTATCAATAAGCACATGAGAAGGTGTTCTAAATCTCTAATAATTAGAGAAATGCAAATCAAAACAACTCTGAGGTATCATCTCACACCTAGCAGATTGGCTAAAATGAGAGAAGGGGAGAGTAATGAATGTTGGGGGGGATGTGGCCAAATTGGGACATTAATGCATTGCTGTTGGACTTCTGAACTGATCCTACCATTCTGGATGGCAATTTGGAGCTATGCTCAAAGGGCTTTAAAAGAATTTCTGCCCTTTGATCCATCCATACCATTGTTGGGTTTGTACCCCAAAGAGATTATAGATAAACAGACTTGCACAAAAAATATTTATAGCCTTGCTTTTTGTGGTGACAAAAAACTGGAAAATGAATGTATGCCCTTCAGCTGGGGCTTGGCTGAAAAAATTGTGGTATATGATGATGATGGAATACTATTGACCTCAAAGAAATAATAAACTGGAGGAATTCCATGTGAACTGGAAAGAACTCCAGGAATTGATGTAGAGTGAAGGGAGCAGAGCCAGAAGTACATTGTACACAGGGACCAATACACTGTGTTAAAATTGAATGTAATGGACTTCTGTACTAGCAGCAATGCAGTGACCCATGACAATTCTGAGGGATTTATGGAAAAGAGCGCTACTCACTTTAAGAGTAAGAACTGCAGAAATGGAAACACAGAAGAAAAGCAACTGCTTGAACACATGGGTTGAGGCGGACATTATTGGGGATGTAGACTCGAAACTACCACACCAATGCAACTATAAGCAATTTGGAAATAGGTCTTGATCAATGACACATGTTAAAACCAGTGGAAATGAGCTTGGGGAGGTAGTTCGGGGGGTGAAGGGGAAAGTAAGAGCATGAATCATGTAACCATGTTAACTTTTCTAAAAAATAAATATTATTAAATGTTAAAAAAAGAATCTAATAAAGTTCTAGGTCTTCATCCCATCCCACTCTCTTTCATTCATTAGTCCATCGAATGAGTAAATAGTAATGGGGCAGGAGTTGTGTTTGGTTTTGATGATTTTCAGGTTCTTCTAATGAAATTATCTCCATCTTTTTAAAAATATGGTCAAGGATGCTGAGAGAGAGAAAGAGAGAGAGAGAGAGAGAGAGAGAGAGAGAGAGAGAGAGAGAGAGAGAGAGAAACTAAATTTGTTTTCCTTTTTCCCCACTCCCATTGCAAAATATATTTACCATCTTTTATTCAACTGATGGTATTTTTACTTATTTATCTTGTTCCTATAAAAAAAAACCTACAGCATAAGGAGTAATTCAGCCTTTTGTCAAATTGGAGATATGTCATGGAGCCAATGAAAAGTTATTCTTTTATTCTTTTTGATTTTTCTCATTTGTTACTTTTTTCAATCCTACTATTATATGATTATATAATTCTGTCCCCTCCCTTTTCTCCTCTGTCCTCTCCTCCCTTTAACTAGCACTATTCATTCATTTTTTAACTTCACTTTTTACAGTTCTTTCTAAATATATTTCTCTATATGTTCATTATTTATATTTCTCATCAACACTATCCATTATAGGCTCTCCTCATAAATTGTTTTCACCACCATTTTATATGCTTTGCCCTATGGAGTCCCATATTTTATTATGTCTCACTTTCAAAATAATTCCAACTAATAAATATTTTAGAGGGAACACTGCCAATAATCGGCCACCTCTTCCACCACATTCCTGATGATTTGGTCCCCCAATAATCTATAGCCTCCTTGTTTTTTGTTTGTTTCTTGGTTTGTTTACCATTTGCCTCAAAATCTCCCTGGGTCTATGCTCTCTCACTTTGTAAGTTCCCATTTGCTCCCAAGGATCCAACTTCCCTTTTCAGACAGGATGAATAGAGTTTTCAAGCACCTAGTGTGCCAGACAATACCCAACTTAAGGCTCTCACATCCCTTTAAAGACCACCTCTCTTTACCCATAGAAGTATTTATCATTGGAACCCTCTCTTCCCACCAATGAAGGCCGCTTTCCTTTCCCACTTTTTATTCTAATCACGTTTTCTTTCCTTCTTCTTCTATAAGATCTACTAAGGTCAAAGAATTCTACTTCATATTAGGAGGCCCTTATTTGACCCCAGAGCATCACACAATGATCTCCTCATTTCCATACATTCTCCCATAGTAAAATGTATTTCCACAAAAATAAAACCAAAATAAATTGATTCATTTCCAAGTTGAATTTTACCAAGTTCTATCTGTGAGTCTCCACTCAGCCTCCATAACCTTCTTTAGTATTACAGTCATCAGATATCCGCCTTTACTTTTGTCTGTGTATGTTAAGACAAAAGTTTCTTGCCAGTCTTTCTGATATCACTCTAATGCTGTTGCTGTCTTTTACTGCTGCATTTATCCACTCCTATATTTCTTTTATTCAGAATTTCAAGAAGCAAGAAGTCTTTTTAATTGTTATTTCTCTTTTTTATAGTTTTAATTTTAAGTAGATTTTTCCTCCAGGACAAGAATTGTATTTCTACATTTTTACCGTAATGATAAGGTGAAATATTCTTTAATGTTCTCCCTCTGCACATATTCAAATACTCATACTCAGATTTACATAGTAGCTTTAATGATACTTTTAAAGTACTACTGCCTTGTCTACAGATTTTATTTTATTTTATTTTTTAATTTTTAGGAAGCTGAGGGATAGTCCTTCTTCTGGAGCATATAGTTGTCTACTTCAGTGCTGGGTCTAGAAAAAAAGCACCTCAAGATGGCTATCTTTCTAACCCACTAAGAAATATACAAGAATGCCTATCAGCATGTCTCCTGAATTATACTACATTTTTGTAATGTTAGAGTTGCAGATAGTCTGAAAATATTTATTCTTATGCTCAGATACTTTCTTCTCAGCAGTCTTGTTGTTATCCAACCAATTGATTATTTCATTGCATTCACCAAGGATCTTAAATTTGTCTTCATTCATGGTGTTAAAGCACCAGTTTTGCCTTGGAGTTTTTAACCTTCTATTTTAGGCCTTTTGATGAAAGCATAAAATTCAAGAGAATTCTTGGAACACATCATGTCTTTCTGTTTTTCCTTTTTAGCTTTATGTTTAACAGCCTCCTAAACTTTAAGCTCAATGTCTTCCTTGTTCAAATGATTTTTTTCATTGGTGATGGTTATCTTATTCTCTTTGCCTGTGTTCTTATCCACAGGAAAAAAAACCACTAAGAATGTCATTTGCATCAATATCAAATGTTAATTTAATCTGAGAGCTATTACAGGGGGAAGAGGAAATTATTGTGAACTCAAACTTGACAGGTAGAATTTTTATCTTTTTTCCTTACTCTCTCTCCCTTTCTTTAATATGAATAAACACACTAGGTTGGTTGTCTGAATATGTGGTAAAATTCTGCATCTTCTTTGTCAGGATAATAATAATGTCTTTCATCAGAACTATCATAACTCCAACAGAAGTTTCAGTTCCAAATAAAAGAGTAGTGATGTCAAATAGTGGCAATTTCTACACATTTTCAGACATTTCCCCAGAAGTAAATACTGAAAAAATGCAGAATTGGCTAAGTGTTAGTTAAAAGAGGTACAAAAATCTAATTAAAAGGATGAATTTAAAAAGTAGAATTGCCCAAATAAAAAAGAAGTAAAAAAATTCACTAAAGAAAACAACTATCTAAAAATTAGAATTGGGTAAGTAGAAGCTAAAGACTCTCTGAGATAGAGAAACAATCACATGAAATCAAAATAATGAGAAAAAAAGGGAAAAAAATATCAAATATCTTATTGGGAAATAACTTTCTTAGAAAATAGGATACAATTTAAGAGTTATTAGACTACCAGAAAGTCATGATAAAAAAAAACATACATATCCATATTTCAAAAAATTATGAAGGAAAATTTATCTGCATTAGAACAAAGAGTAAGGTAGAAATTTAAAGAATTGACCAAATAACATCCTGAAAGAGTTCACAAAATGAAAAGTTCCAGAAAAGATATTGCTAAATTTTAGTGTTTCCAGCCTAAGGAGAAAATACTGCCAACTTCCAGAAAGAAACAATTCAAATATCATGTAGCCGCAGTCCGAATCACACAAGATTGAGCAACTTCTTCTTAAATGATGGGTGGATTTGGACTATGATATTCCAGAAGACAAAGATCCAAAGTACTACCAATAATAACTTATCCAGAAATGCATGGCACCTTCACATGAAATGAACATGTTTTAGAGTTTTAAAAACATATATCCAAAAGTAAAACTGTTAAATGTAAACTTTTTTGGTGAATAAAAATAAAAAGATTATATTTAACAAAGTGCCATAGAAACAGAGATTAACTATTAATCGAGGGGGCAGTTGGGTAGCTCAGTGGATTGAGAACCAGGCCTAGAAATGGGAGATCCTTAGTTCAAATCTGGCCTCAGACACATCCAAGCTGTGTGACCCTGGGCAAGTCACTTAACCCTCATTGCCTAGCCCTTACCACTCTTCTGCCTTGGAACCAATAGACAGTACCAATTCCAAGATGGTAGGTAAGACTTTGTTAAAGAGAAAAACTGTAAAGAGGCAACTAGCCAAAAATTATGGCATGCAAAAATATATATATGTATATATAACATATAAAAATGTAAACACATCAATAAAACAGAGAAAGAACAAATCAACAAATTACAAATGCAACTAAAAATAGAAAAAGATCATCAAAAAACAACTTAAACACCAAATTTGAATCCTGAAAATCAGGAGATTAATAAAAGAAAAATAAGAAAACTAGGGGCTGTTAGGTGGCTTACAAGATTAAAAACCAGTTCTAGAGACCTGGATTCAAATCTGGCCTCACACACTTCCTAGCTGTGTGACCCTGAAAAAAATCACTTAACCCTCATTGCCTAGCCCTTACTGCTCTTCTGCCTTAGAACCAATACATAGTCTTTATTCTAAGTACTTATTCTTATTCTAAAGTTAAAAAAAGTAAGAAAACCATTATGCTAAAAATAAAACTAGAAAAAATACTTGTTCTTTCTTAGTAATATCTGATTCTTTGTGACTATCCTCCACTATCTCCTGAAGTTCATCCAAGTTCATGGACATTATTTCCATGACCATATATGTCAATATTATGCTTTGCCATTCCCTTCTCCTTTTACTTTAATTTTTTTCCAACTTCAGGGTATTTTCCAATGAATCTTGTTTTCTCATTATATCACCAAAGAATTTAAGCTTCACCTTCAGTATTTGTCCTTCCAAAGAAAAGTCTGAATAAATTTCTTTAAATATTGACTGACTTGATCTTCTTTCTGTACAAAGACCTTTCAAAATTCTTCTTCAGCATCATAGTTTAAAATAATACAGTGATGTACAAATCTAAAAATCCAAGATTTTGGAACAAGAAATCACTATATGACAAAAATTACTGGGAAAACTTAAAAGCAATTTGGCAAAAACTAGGTATAGATCAAAAATCTCACACCATATACCAAGATAAGGTCAAAATGGTTATATGATTTAGATATAAAGTATTTTATCATAAGCATTCTCTTCTTTTGGAATCATGGACTCAGAAGAAGACACAATCTGACTCTGGGCTGGCACAGCCTGCTGGTGGAAGAGGCATGTATTATGTGGCTATGTGGACGTAGATACAGCAGAGGAAGAGAGATGGAATTTGTATAGAAAACCCATCCTCACTCACTGAGGAAGCCACTAATATTAAGAGACTAAATGGGTTATTTAGAGGGCTAGCCAGCCACACATGGCTGTGCCTTTTTTCTTTCTTTCTCTGGCCCACTTTTTATTATTTAATAAATAATTACAAAATTAAGATGTGATCTTCAGAGAATTCTAATCATAATACATGAATGCTGTTATCAAAAAAGAATTAAATAAGCTGAGTAGGTGGGTGTGTGGAAGGATAAAGGGAAATAGGTGATTATAAGGTGATTGGAGGATAAGGTGAATGGAGGAGGAAATGAAGGTATGGGAAGGTATATAGGAGATAAGGGAAATGGGGTATGTAGGAGAGGGCAGCTCAAACAGGCTTATTCCCAGAGGCTTGAGAAAGAGGATACAGGGAGGAAACTAGGGCCAGTAAGAAACGTTTAGGCTTGACTGGAGGGTTTCTCTTGTTAGTTTCAAAGTTTCTTGAGGGAGGGGTTGAGAGGGCCCCTCCCTGCCAGTCAAACTGATGACTGGAGGAAGTCTTGAAGGTGGGTACTTCCTGTCAAGATGGATACCCCAGTTGTCTCAAGAAATAAAGGAAAATGGTTCTTTCCTTTTGGCCCTTGTCTTAATTTTCGACACAATGACTCACCACAGGGTTTGAAGATAACAAGGGGATTTATTAATACCAGGGTCAGTCAGAAGGGGAGCGAGTTCAGGATTTTCTAACTGCTGCTAGGGAAAAGGGTGAGGGTGGGGGATGGGTCTCGGAGAGGTTTAGACAGAGAGAGAGAGTCCGGTTCTCGAAGTCAGGAAGATTTGACTGCCTTTTAAATAAAGTCTTTATCAAACCTAGGGATACTTATTTGAGGATACTCCAATTATCTAAAGAAACTAAAACCCACTATTTTCAATCACCAAGCCCTCCCTGCCAACCAGAACCCAAAAGGAGAATCAGGGAAGGGGAGGGATGGAGATGGTAGATCAGGGAGAGGTCCAGAGAAATGAGACAGGTCCAAATTTCCCCAAAACAAAATAAGCACAGGCCAAGGCCAAAGCAATTATGCCAAAGCCGAAAAGTCAAAGCAAAAGCCTCCAGTCACAGCAAAAGCCAGAAGGCAAAAGCCCTGTCAGTTGGAACTTCACCTCTATTTATCGCTTTAAGTTCTAACTGACTTTCTGAACATTCTAAGATGTTTAACTGACTTTTTGTGACCATTAGAAATTACAGAAGCAAAAAGTTTCTGTTAGCCACCTTGCATTGCAACGCACATGAATACTCAATATTAAATTGCTTGCCTTCTCAAGGAAGGGGGAAGAGAGAAAGGAAGTAAGAGAATATAGAACTCAAATTTTTAAAAAATGATTAATTTTTTTCATGTAATTAAAAAAATAGTATAAAAAAGGCCATTATCAAAAAAAAGTCTTGCAGATGCTTCTGGGTTTTAGAGAACTGAGTATAAACACCCATCAAGATGTTGTCATAAATCTGTGATTAATCCAGCTTGGAATTTCTTAAGGCCTTTTCCAAATGATGCAGGGTGCCATGGAGGAGGTCAACATTCAGCGATTCAAAAACGGACATGTGATAGAGGTATAGAAGTTCATACCATCTTAAAGGGAGTTGGTCTCAATAATGGCCTGGCTACTGGAAGAGAAAGTATCTTTGCAAGTTTATAAGCAGTGCCCAGTTGGTAGATAATGCTTTTGTTTTCAATGATGTTCTTCTTGTGCCTTTGCTTGAACTCAGCAATGAAATGGTTGACCACATGGTTGTCAAAGTCCTACTCATTCATGTGGGTGTTTCCAGTTGTGGACTTGACTTCAAAAGATACCATCTTCCTGGAATACTGCTCAAAGGAATAAAGAGCTGGAGGAATTACATGTGAACTGGAATGACCTCCAAGAATTGATGCAGAGTGAAAGGAGAAGATCCAGGAGAACTTTGTAGACAGAGACCGATACACTGTGGTATAATCGAACATGATAGACTTCTCTACTAGCAGCAATGCAAGAATCCAGAACAAGGCTGAGGGACTTATGAGAAAGAAAACTAGGCACATTGAGAGAAAGAACTGTGGGAAGAGAAACAAAGAAGAAAAACAACTGCTTGAACACGTGGACTCATGGGGATATTGTTGAGGATATAGACACTAAACGATAACTAGTCCAACTATTAATAATATGAAATTAGGTCTTGATCAATGATACATGTAAAACCCAGTGGAATTGTGAGTCTGCTAAGGGGGGTTAGGGGGGTTTGGGGGACAGGAAAGAACATGGAATATGTAACTATGGGAAAATATTCAAAATAAAAATTAAAAATTAATTTAAAAATTAATTAAAAATTAAGAATGTATCTTTAGGACTTTGCACTATGTTTAGCACCAGTGAAATGATGACTTGGATGTTGAAAACTGATGTTGGGAACGTTGAAGTAGGCAAGTATTGTGATGATAGAACTTGTGATAGACTTCCCAATGTAAGCTTCAGCAATTTCTTTCATCTTGATGAAATCATAGAATGTTTTTTCTGGACAGATATTTTAATTCCCCTTTGTACTCTACTTGGACCTTCAGCCTGCCTTTATCATTCACTACCATGAAAGGACAATACTTCATGCTCTGACTGAACAACTGTGTCATTATATATCTGTGACCAATCAGACATTTGGCATCAAAGAACATGTTGTTGATTCATTGCAATTTGATTATTTTCAGCTTCATTAACTGTTTTGTGTTGGTGAAGGTGACATAGATTGGGCTGGTGTATAGGGGGCCATGCCTCTATATGATTTTTTGGGGTCCTGAGCGGCGTGGTGGCATAGGATGGTTAAAGCAGGAGAAAGAAAATGAGAACAACTAGACTAGTGGTTAGCCCATGCTGTCCCGAATTCTGCGGGCATTGAAGTTTATTATATATCTTTCTCAAGTAAAAAAAGTCACAGTTGGTAAGGGGCAATAAATCACGTATAATCCATTGAAGTCTAAAGAATACAGATGCAAAGACAAATGGTCAAATTCCAAACCTCAATTCAGAGGGGATAATTCCAGGAGAGGAAATATCCCAGGGAGATGCTCACCAGTCAAATCCTAAAGGAGCCAGTTCTAATCTGAATATGCACTCTTATCTAATTAACATTTGTTAGGAAAGGAATCATTAACTCAGTAGATGCTGGTCTGCCACTTCAAAGGTCTCCAATAAGAATTCTAAGAAAGGTGGGGATCAAAGACTGAGTCAAAAGAGGAGCCTCAGATTTTTATCTTAGATGGCCCATTCAGTCTGCATCCTGACATGCAGTGCAGAAAAATCATACACACAGTTTTACTTGCCGATGATTTTGTAATGGGATCCAGATAAAATATCTGTTACAGACTCTGTTTCTCTAAATGACTCCTAATAGCCTTCTTGGAGGGATCAAGTTGATTTTGGATTAACCTACCTGCTGGTACCAGAGCCTTTTTGGGGGCTCAGGTGACCAGGACCAAACACAAAGACTGCCTCAGCCTGGATTGGTCACGTAGGGAATCCAGATAACAGGCCCTAAATTTGATCCTATTTCTCCAAAGGTTTTAATACATAGAACGGCTTCCCACACTGGTGGTGTTTCCTTGGTCATTAGCAATGATCTCTACCTTCCCATGTTGGAAAACTTTCACATAGGGATAAGTGGTACTATGATCAATACCAATTGGTCCCTTTGACATGGTTTTTGGGACATTATGGGACATAAGTAACCTCTGATGAGGAAGAAAGGTTACTCATGGTTTGAGTAGATTTTCTGATCTTTCTAAAAAACAATTTCAAAAGCTTTTTTAAAATTATTGAACATTCATCTTTTTTATGTATGTAAATGCCTGTGCATTTCCAGGGTAAGGCAACCTGTGTAGTATCATGCGCTCTATGGCTCTTTGGAATATATTATTGCATTCCATCCTATATTTGTTGATAGGTGTAGAATAATCTTGCAATAATCACATTTCCTGTCCTTTGTTTTTGAAGGTCTTTCTTCTGATGACTTGTAGAATTTCTTGTTTCTGAATTGAATTTTCAAATTTAACCATTTAGTGTCTTGTGATTTGCCACCTGATTTTTCCTCCTGGAGGTAGGAAAATTGATTTTTTTTGTTTATTGAAAAGAAATTTTATTTTCAAATGTAGTAATAAATCAAGGTAGGAGGCAGTGTTTCTCACCAATCCAATATTGTTAACTTACTACAGAAATGCATGTGAAACTAATAACTTCCCAGATAAGCTTGCGTCTAAAATCCTCATACATTTCAATGCTGGCTAAAATTTTCTGCCTTTCTTTTTAATTTTTAAATAATTAGTGACTACAAATGGATTTAGTGGACTTAGTAACTACAAAAGTCCTTACAAATGGATTTTTTCCTGACTTTGGAATTATGCTATTTGCATGTCTGACTCTGAGACCCTGATTTGAAGAGCTCAATACTAGCTACCCTGTAAGTGAGGTTTTACCAAACAGCTGTACTTCTTGGAGAAGAAGAACATGTCCGATAGGAGTTTGTCCTGTACCTGAAAGATGATGTCATGGTTGACTAGAACACTTATACCTGGTCAATATGCCATGTCATTCCAATGAATTGTTTAGTTGTAAATCTGAGGTGAATGAGAAATTGTTGTTTATATGACACAAGAAGTCTAATCTATTATGTTTTATGCTTTCTAAATTTGGTTATATGTATTTTCAGTCTATTTTCATCTTATACTGATCTGTATTAGAAGAAATAAAAGAATGTTCCATGTTGAATACCCACATTTTATAATTAGCTCTCTTGTGAAAGAGGACTCCAATGTGAACATACCTAATTTTGCCTTAGAGATTTTCCTGCAATTTTTTTAAACCTTCACCTTCCAACTTAAATCAATACTAATTATTGATCCTAAGGCAGTAGAGTGGTAAGGGCTAATTGGGTTGTGACTTGCCCAGAGTCACACAGTTAGGAAATGGTCTGAGGCCAAGTTGAATCCAGGACCTCAGGTCTCATGGCCTGACTTTTTATCTACTAAGCCACATGACTGCCCTTCCTGTAGTTTTACTGGCAGGTCCAGAGAGTGCATCTGACTCTTTAGGGTAAGCTTCAACTGGGATTAAATCCTGTCCATGTCACCCTAAAGGAATTTAGATAACATGGGAAGATTTGTGTAAAATGATGGCAGCTGAAACAAGAAGAACCAGGAGAATAGCAGTGACTATAGGATAAAAGTGATTTCAACAATGTAAATATAAGGATCCCTAAAAGTAATTTCAACTGTGAATAACTTTGAAGCATCAATGAAGGCTCTAGAGAATGAAAAATAAATTATACTGCCTCTCTTTCATAGCAAAGAGTCATTATTTTTGCTGTTGTTGTACCAATCTGTGATTTTATGCAGAACTCTTAGTAAAGAAAATCTGTCAATGTAGACTTGAACCTTCCCTTCGGCTTTACAAAATTCCTGGAGCCTGGAGAAGAAAAGTTACTTACCCAGGTTCACAAAATGATTTTTAAGTACCAGGACTTGAACCCAAGTCATCCTAACTATGGTCATCTTGTTATCCTTCTTACCCTTAAGCCTTTCCTATTTGATGATCCTATGGTTATTTACAATAGTTTTGTTGTCTGAAATGAAATATCACCAAGAAGTGTTTTACAAAGCACTTTTCCCCAACATTTTGTGAAGTCTTTTTTTTAAAGACTAGAAAACTAAGACACAAAAGAGGTAAAATGACTTACTTTCAGTCATTCAGGTAGATAGTTGTAGAAACTACTCTTGAACTCACACTGTTAATTCTCTGACCAGTCAGTGCTCTTTCTACCCCATCACATTATTCCTCTTAGTTATAACATATTTAATATTCATCTGAATAATACTTCAAATGCTCACACAGTGCACAGACTTTCCTCTACAACTGGTGCTATTATTGAACAGATGTGGTAAACAAATGATGTAAGGCTAAGTGAAGAGTGCTGACAACTCTTGTGACTTACTGAGCCATTTAAAATGAGCAATGAGCCAAAACAGTCATCCTGCAGAGAAAGAATCGATAACAAATACATTATCGTACGTATTTCCAAAAGACAAGGGTAATAATCATGTGATATTTGCTTCCATCATTGGATAATTCTTAGCACCTTTTTTTTCCTCCTGTGGATTGCACTGTACCTATTTCTGTCACAACACAGAGATCTCAGCTGCTTTTAGCAATATAACTAACTCTTTTCAACTTTAGCTGCTTAGTACATCTTCTAGGGTACATTGGCTCATTTAAGCCTTCAGTAGGAAAATGGTAATTGAGCATGAGTTTTATATTAAAGCAAAAATGCTTCTCATGGAAGCAATGTGGCATTCCACTATATTATCAATGTACTGCATCCTAGGAATTTCTGAGGATAAATAAGTGAATCTTTTAATGTTGTTCCCTACCTGGCCTTTATAAGACAGTATGGAATGCTGCTTTCAGAGCTGATTTAGTTGTTGAAAAGAATATTTTAATATTTGTTTATAATCTAACATTTTGAAATATATTTTCCTGATATGCCCTTTTCTTTTCTCCCTAGGATTGATACTTTCTCAAATATTACTTATTTTCTCTACTTTTTATCTATAGAGATCATATTTCATTAAGAAAGCATGAAATTCATTTATTAATGTAAATGCCCAGCATTTGAAGCCTTTGCACAACTTAATTCTTTCTATCTTACCTTTCCAGATATAGTTTATGCTACTCACCTGTGGGAATGGAATCACACATAATGTAAATGACTAAAAATATGTGGAGGAGCACATGTATGCTTATTATCCAGATAGATCACCCTCCTTGAATCTTAGTTACCAATTGTCAGGAAGCCACACCAGTCACTGAGTACTAATGAGAGGAGTTCCTTTTGTTTTCCCAAAGGAGGGGATAAAGTACATACTGCTTCAAGGGAGGTATTTGCTTTTGACATAAGTATATGACTTAGAGCCACATTAGTACATATGTCTGGTAGCCATTTGTGAATGGGACTCCATACTTGGGCAAACAGGTAGCCAGGGCAGATATGTGATCAGTGTTTCAGAGCTACTAATATCCTCTGAAGGTATCTTGAGGTGAACTACTTTACTCAGTCTCTACTGCTGACATCAACATAATTCAGTTTTGGTCCAGATTTATAGTCAGCAAAGTGACTATGGTAGCTTTATCTTAGAACTATGACATTCTAAACATAACCTAAAAGTTTAAGGATATTAAAAGAAAAGTTGGTATCAAAACAATAAATGTCCTAACTCTTAATATTAACCTCACCAATGTTTTCTGGATATTTTAAACCAAATTTGGTGTTAACATTAAAACCAAAATGTTCTATTCTAATCCCAAGAACTGAGTGATTTTGTTCACCTAAGAAGTGTTTGGGCTAAAGTGAAGCTGTACCCTGAAAACTGCCTTTTATAAATTAAGTTGGCCTACTCATTCCTCCCCAAACTCAATGTTCTCTCTCCCTTTTCCATTCTGTTGTATGAGTTGTCCCCATATCTGAAACACACTTTCTCTTTACTTCCACCTTTTCATTCCTTAACTTCATTCTTCCAGTCACTAGAGCCTTCTTCATTTTTAGTTATACTATATTTTTAAAAGAAGTAAAATAATTAAATAGTATAGTATAAAGTGACCAGCTCCATTTGGCCTTTTTCCCTCTAATTTCTGAATTGCTTGACATCATATTTAAGGACATGAGGGTAGGAGCAAAATTTCTTCTACCTAGACCCTTTGCATCTTACTGGAATCCCTAGATTGAAATGGACCAATGAAAAGATCAATGAGATTAAGGCGATGCAAAGATGTGATAGAAACTTTAAAAAATGATTTAGTAAATATCTGAAGCTAGAGTAAACTAGAAACTTCTATATGATCAGTGGTGAATTCAATATTGTACTAGGATTGCTAGCTATAATAATTAGATAAGAAAAAATTGAATGAAAATAGGCAACACAACCATCACTATGGATAATATGGTGGTGTACTTAGAGAACTCTAGAAAATCAACTAAAATTATCTGAAACAATTAACAGCTTTATCCAAGTTATAGGATATGAAATAAACCCATACAAATTTTTATATCTCAATATATTACTAATACAATTCAGCAGGAGGAGAGAAAAAGAGAAATTTCATTTGAAACAACTCAAGAATACTTGGAGACTATCTGCTGAGACAAAACCAGGGACTATATGAACACAATTACAACACATTTTGAAACAAATAAAGAAAGATCCCCCAAAATGGAGAAATATAAAAAAAATGACAATTGCACATAAGTTTGCCTACTTGCTCATTGTCTTATCAGTCAAACTACCAAAGAATCATTTTATAAAGGTAGGAAAAAATAAAAAAATTCACCTGGAAGGACAAGGTAAAGAATAGCAAGGGAATCTATGAAAAAAATGTGAAGGAAGTCAGTAGTAACAAATTGAAAAATATTTAACAATGAGATAATCATGAAAACAATCTGTTACTTGCTATGAAGTACAGTGCTGAATCAGTGGAAAGCAATAATTAGTATTAAATGAACACAATGTATAACAATTAAAAAATTCTGAGAAACAGGCTTCCAGTTAAGAAAATAAATTTATTGATTACCTTAGCAATATCTAATTAATTGATGAATACTTTATCAGTTATCTTGAAACAGGAATTTTGGCTACCTGAATCATTAACTACTAATTAGGAAGCTCATTAGTCAGCTCTCCTTTAGACATCCCAAAACATCCTTGATTTGTGAATAGCTGATGAGAAAGCGATTGACCATTCTGATCATCCTTTCCAAATTTCCTGAATAATGGTGGACAATCACATGCCTGATATCTATGAACAGATCTCACTCAGTTACACACGATATTCTCCATTTGTCTAAATGGAGATTCAAGAACTCTGTTCTGCTGCTAGTGGTCACACTTTGGCCTAAACTAGTTCTTATATACTGGACAAGATAAAATCTATATTCTCACTACTGGACTATAAGAAATGTCAATCAGGAAGCTTTCAGATAAACCTTTGCCCATTTATAAATGTCTGCTAGCTAAATATATTGCCTATGTGGATAGTTGTAAATATGCCCCTTTATGTGTATTCCCTGTTCACATACATTACCTAAGTATGTTCTCACTCCAATGGTGGCTTGGTACGTTGTCATAGAATGCTTCTTCCAGATGCAGGGAATCATTCTTGTTACTTATTTTGGATTATTGATATAATAAATATTTCACTTTGAACAAAGGGGTCTACCATTTGTTCTTTTAAAAGTAACACATTGTTGGGAGCTCACACATCATGTCTTTGAGTTGAAGCTAAGTGTTTCAACCAACAATAAGTTTTGGAGAGAGAGGGAGATGGTGCTACATTTATTTATCTGCTTACAAGTTGTATCCCCCAATAGAATTTAAACTTCTTGGATGAACTAATAGAAGAAATTGATGAATGAATGAAGGCACTATGATAATCTTTGGACATACACATATAAAAGCAAATAGAGTTGTCCACCTTCAAAGAGTTTACACCATAATCTTGATGACAGCACATACAGAGATGATCTGTGAATAGGGAATAAAGCGTGGCATTTCCTAACATAGTAATCTGAAAGATTACTATATCCAAAACAGGATAGGAATTTACTTGGGGATTCAAGGAATTTAACCAAAAAGAAATGATTAGAAAATAGAGTAGGTTCCGGGTTAAGATGGCGGCAGAGTTAAAAGCAGCTCTTAACCTCTCCTGACCGAAACACACAAAACTCCTCAAGGGGACATAAAAACAAGTCCAGACGAATGGAGGAACCCCACAACAGGGTGCAGCGTGGAAGGTACATGGAATCGGGACATTTCCATGCTATAAAGGGGTGAAACAGCTCTCACTAAATCACGGGCTGAACAACCAGCCCACCCCCACCCCCTCCACACACACCACCTATAGCGCCGAAGCCAGTTAAAAAGAAATAGAGCAAGTTTGGGGCACCCATCGAGTCACTGGCAGCTCCAGGGCCTGTTCCTGAGAGCAGCAAGATTTGGGACCCCAAAAAGCCAAAGAACACACGCGAAATCTGAGCACGGGAGCAGAGGGCAGGAGCAGCGGAGGCGTGGGTTGAGGCAGACACAGCCACTAGCTAAAGCTCTGAAACCCTGAGTGGGGAACCAGCATAGACAGGTATACAACTGTGGAAGCAACTCCCTGAGACTTGTAAAGGAACCTCCAGCAGAGGATCAAGCAAGGGGGTCCACCAGGGGGCTTGACCTTGGAAAAAACCAGAACTCAGACCTCAGGAGCCAAAAGACCGCGGACAGACCCCGAGTGCGAGGATAAAGCTGATAAGCTGCTGGGCTAATGATGGCTACCCAGACTCAGAAAGTTCAGAAGAGAAAGATGAACAACAAGAAAAAGAAGCTTTTAATACTCGACAACTTTTACACAGAGAAAATCCAGACAACCAAGCAAACAGAGGAAGAGAACAAATAAGCATCCAGACCCTCCTAAAATAAGGAAAACGGGTCACAAGCTATGGAAGAGTTCCAAACTGAGATTCTGAGGAAGATGGAAGAGATCTGGAAAGAAAATAACAGTTTAAAAGGTAGAATCTTGCAATTGGAAAGTGAGGCTCAGAAATCAAATGAACTGATAAGCAAAGTGAACCAGATTGAAAAAGAAAACCAAAAGATCATAGCTGAAAACGAAAAGTTTAGAGCCGAAAACCAGTCCCTAAAGGCTAGAATTTAGCAATTAGAAGCTAATGATCTCTCAAGACTACAAGAACAAATAAAACAAAGTCAAAAGACTGAAAAAATAGAAGGAAATATGAAATATCTCAATGAGAGAGTGACAGACCAAGAAAACCGGTCTAGAAGAGACAATTTGAGAATAATTGGTCTTCCAGAAAAACCAGAAATTAATAGAAACCTGGACTCCATACTAACAGAAATAATTCAGCAAAATTTCCCTGAAGTCCTACAACAAGAGGGCAATATAGACATTGAAAGGATTCATAGAACACCCACTACATTTGATCCAGAGACGAAAACGGCCAGAAATATAATTGCCAAATTCAAGAGCTTTCAAGCAAAAGAAAATATCTTACAAGAAGCCAGAAAGAGAAAATTCAAATATCAAGGAACACCAATCAGGATCACACAGGATCTGGCAGCCTCCACGCTAAAAGACCGTAAGGCTTGGAATATGATATTCAGAAAGGCAAGAGAGCTGGGCCTGCAACCACGGATCAACTACCCATCAAAATTGACTATATATTTCCAGGGGAAAGTATGGGCATTCAACAAAATTGAAGAATTCCAAGTATTTGCACAGAAAAGACCAGGGCTAAATGGAAAGTTTGATATCCAACCTCAAAAATCGAGAGAAACATGAAAAGGTAAATAAGAAACAGAGGGGAAAGAAAGAAAACTTATAATTTTTAAATTTGCCTTTTTAAGGGCCTCAGTGAGATCTAATTATATGTATTCCTATGTAGAGAAATGTTATGTATAATTCTCTGTAGTGAACTCTATTCACTATTATAGTATCCACTGTTATAGTAATCAGAAGAATAATTCACAGGGTGAGGGTATAACACTAAATAATCTAAGATGACATGGGGGATGGGAAAAAGGGGGTGAATAGCAGGAGACACCAAGAGAAACTTGAGTGAATAAGAAAAATAGGATATTCTATTACACACAAAGGGCATGGGAAGGAGAGGGGACAAATACTATTATAAGAAGGAGAGGAAGAGAGCATAAAGAGGTAATAATCAAACCTTAGTCTCAGTGTAATCAACCTGGAGAGGGAAGAGTAGCTATACTATCCATTGGGACATAAAACTCTTATCTAACCCTTCTGAGAAAGTCAGAAGGGATAAACCAAGGGAAACAGGGGAATGGGGAGGTCAAAAAAAGGGAGGGGAGAAGCAAGGGGAGGGAATTCATAAGGCCGTTAAAAATAAAAAGGGGGGGGGAAAAGGAGGGGGAAGAAAGGGAAGTTAGTCAAGGGAGGGGATAAGGGATAGGGTCTTAATAGCAAACCACTGGTTTTAAAGGAAATAGTTTAAGGAGAAGGGGTAGGAATAGGCGAGGAAACGAAAATATTAGCAAATGCACAACTGATGATTATAACTCTGAATGTGAATGGGATGAACTCGTCCATAAAACAGAAGCAAATAGCAGAGTGGATTAGAAACCAAAATCCTACCATATGTTGTCTACAAGAAACACATATGAGACGGGAGGACACACACAAGTTTAAGGTTCAGGACTTTAGCAAAATCTTTTGGGCATCAAATGAGAAAAAGAAGGCAGGAGTGGCTATTATGATTTCTGACAAAGCCAAAGTAAAAATAGATATGATTATAAAAGAAAGGGAAGGTCATTATATCCTGATTAAAGGCAGTATAAACAATGAGGAAATAACACTGCTCAATATATATGCACCAAGTGGTATAGAATCCAAATTCATAAAGGAGAAACTGGCAGAGCTCAAGAAGGAAATAGATAGTAAAACCATACTAGTGGGAGATCTAAATATTCCTCTTTCAGATCTAGATAAATCAAACCGAAAAATAAATAAGAAAGAGGTAAGAGAGGTGAATGAAGTCCTAGAAAAATTAGATTTAATTGATATGGGGAGAAAAATAAATAGGGACAAAAATGAATACACCTTCTTTTCAGCTGCACATGGCACATTCACAAAGATTGACCATATTATAGCGCACAAAACCATTGCAAACAAATGCAAACGAGCAGAAATAATAAATGTAACCTTCTCAGATCATAATGCAATAAAAATAATAATTAGTAAGGGCACCTGGACAGGAAAATCAAAAACTAATTGGAAATAATATGATTCTCTAAAACCAATTTGTCAAAGAAGGAATCATAGAAACAATCAATAATTTCATTGAAGAAAATGACATCAATAAGACATCCTACCAAACTCTGTGGGATGAGGCCAAGGCAGTACTCAGGGGGAAATTTATATCCTTGAGTGCATATATTAACAAATTAAGGAGGGCAGAGATTAATGAATTGGGCATGCAACTCAAAAAATTAGAAAGCGAGCAAATTCAAAATCCCCAGATGGAAACTAAATTAGAAATACTAAAAATCAAGGGAGAAATTAATAAAATCGAAAGTAAAAGAACTATTGAATTAATAAATAAGACTAGAAGCTGGTACTTTGAAAAAACAGGTAAAATAGACAAAGTACTAGTCAATCTAATAAAAAAAAGGAAAGAAGAAAACCAAATTGACAGTATTATATTAAAGATGAAAAGGGAGACCTCATCTCTAATGAAGAGGAAATTAAGGCAATCATTAAAAACTATTTTGCCCAATTATATGGCAATAAATATAACAATTTAGGAGATATGGATGAATATTTACAAAAATATAAACTGCCTAGATTAACAGCAGAAGAAATAGAATACCTAAATAATCCCATATCAGAAAAAGAAATTGAACAAGCCATCAAAGAACTCCCTAAAAAAAATCGCCAGGGCCTGATGGATTCACAAGTGAATTCTATCAGACATTCAAAGAGCAACTAATCCCAATACTATAAAAATGATTTGATATGATAAGCAAAGAAGGAGTCCTACCAAATTCCTTTTATGACACAAATATGGTACTGATTCCAAAGCCAGGGAAATCAAAAACAGAGAAAGGAAACTACAGACCAATCTCCCTAATGAACATATATGCAAAAATCTTAAATAGAATACTAGCAAAGAGACTCCAGCAAGTAATTAAGAAGATCATCCAGCATGATCAGGTGGGATTTATACCAGGAATGCAAGGTTGGTTCAACATTAGGAAAACCATCCACATAATTGACCATATCAACACTCTAACAAACAAAAACCACATGATCATTTCAATAGATGCTGAAAAAGCCTTTGACAAAATACAGCATCCATTCCTATTGAAAACACTGAAAAGTATAGAAATAGAAGGACCCTTTCTAAAAATAATAAACAGTATATACCTAAAACCATCAAGAAACATCATATGCAATGGGAATAAATTAGAAGCCTTCCCAATAAGATCAGGAGTGAAACAAGCATGCCCATTATCACCTCTATTATTTAATATTGTACTAGAAACACTAGCATTTGCAATTAGAGAAGAAAAAGAAATTGAAGGTATCAAAATAGGCAAGGAGGAGACTAAGCTATCACTCTTTGCAGATGATATGATGGTCTACTTAAAAAATCCTAGAGAATCAACTAAGAAGCTTGTAGAAATAATCAACAACTTTAGCAAAGTTGCAGGATACAAAATAAATGCACAGAAATCATCAGCATTTCTATACATTTCCAACACACTAGAGCAGCAAGAAGTAGAAAGAGAAACACCATTTAAAATCACCCTAGACAATGTAAAATACTAGACCACGAAAACAGTTCTAGAAGAGACAATCTGAGAATCATTGGTCTTCCTGAAAAAGCAGAAATTAATAGAAATTTTGACTCCATACTAAAAGAAATTATTTAGTAAAACTGCCCTGAAAGAGGGCAATATAGATATTGAAAGGATCCATAGATCACCCTCTATACTATACCCTGAAAAATAGAAGCCCCAGGAATATAAAAGCCAAATTCAAGAACTTCCAAGTAAAAGAAAAAATTTTACAAGAAGCCAAAAAGAGAATTTAGATATCAAGGAGCACCAATCAGGATCACACAGGATCTGTCAGCCTCCACACTAAAATATCTCAAAGCTTGGAATATGATATTCAGAAAGCCAAGAGAACTGGGTTTACAACCAAGGATCACCTACCCATCAAAACTGACTATTTACTTCCATGGAAAAGTATGAGCATTCAACAAGATAGAAGATTTCCACGTATTTGCACAGAAAAGACCAGGACTAAAAGGAAAGTTTGATATCCAACCTGTTATAAGGGGATTTTAGAATGTAATAAGGGAATCTACAGGATATAATATGAGACTAAAGCTAGGGGTAATAGCTGGTAGGAATATGGAATAAGGCAATGGAAGGGACCCAAGGCTGGAGGTAATCAAGGGAATAGACTAGGTAGTAGGGAAATTAAGGCAATATAGTGGATGAGGAAGGTACAATGATAAAGGTTGGTAGTTGGGGTGGTAGGAGAAATAAGGGAATGTCTGAGTTCAGGATTATAACAATATAGTGGATAAGGAAGGTACAATGATGAAGGGACCCAGGTTAGAGACAAACACTGAAGGGAAATAGACTGAGCCCTTCAAGTAAAAGGACACTTTACAGAGCATGGTTAGAGCTAGCCAAGACTGGCCTGAAACTGACTTGAGGCTTTATTCAGTTTCACAGGAAGGGACTAGAAGGAAATATTGAAGTTACACTTCCTTCAAAATGGATACCCTCAGCTTCCCTCAAACTCCAGAAAGTATGTTATTCCTCTCTCTCTTCTCCTTCTCTTATTAATCAACTAAAGAAGTAGCCAAAGGGGTTTGATTAAATACAAATACGGTTTATTGTCTTCTAGGATGGATTAGCAGGGTAGAGGATACAAGGTAGCTCTAACAGCCTCTTAGAGAAACTACAGGTGGAGGAAGGGAGGCAGGAACGTGAGACTGAGAAAGGACCTGCCTTACCTCAGCTCTCAGGTGGTTTTGTAATCAATGTGGTTAGGAAAGTTGGATGCAATGATTCAATAGGTAAATTCTTACAAGAGTAAGCCCTATTTGACTATTTAAAATATCAAGTTTAAACTAACAGTCCAAACTACCCTCCTTTCAAACCCTCACAGGAATTCAGGCAGGGAAAAGGAAGGTGGGAATAAGGTAGGGTAGGGAGATTCAAAGGAATTAGCTAAATTAACAAATCTCAAAAGAAAAGCTGCAAAATATAGGCCAGGTTTCAATCTAAAGAAGGAGTTCAGATGGACCCTGGTTTTCTCCACGAGTTCCCAGGATCAATTGTCAACTCTTTCCCAAGATTCTAAACTCCTTAACTGACAGAAGAATTCTGCAAATCAGTTATGCCCCCTCTCTTCACCACAAACGACAAAAACCAAGAGAAACATGAAAAGGTAAGTAAGAAACAGAGGGGAAAGAAAACTCTTATGTTTAAATTCACTTCTTAAAGGGCTTTAATGAGATCAAATTACTTGAATTCCTACATAGAGAAATGTTAGGTGTAATCTTCAAAAACTGAATTCACTTTTATATTAATAAGAAGAATTATTCACAGGGAGAGGTTGGAGCACTAAATGATCTAAGATGAGAAGGGGGAAGGAGGTAAATAGAAGATGGCACCAAGAGAAACTGGAATTAATAAGAAAAATAGTATATTCTATACCGCAGAAAGAGGGCATGGGAAGGGGAGAGGATGAATACTATAATAAGAAGGAGAAGAAGAGAGCATTAAGAGGTAATATTTAAACTTTACTCTCAGCAGAATAAACCCTGAGAGGAAAAATGTAGCTATATCCATTGAGATATAGAATTCTATCTAACCCTACCAAGAAAGTCAGAAGGGATTAACCAAGGGGAGCAGGGCAGTGGGGAGGTCAAAAAAAGGAAGGGAGGAGAGGGGGGAGGGAATTCATTAGGCCTTAAAAAATAAAAAGAGAGAAATAATAAGGGAGAGGGTGGAAAGGGAAGTAAATGAAGGGAGGGGACAAGGGGGACTGGTATAAAACAAACCACTGGTTTTAAAAGGAAATAGTGTAAGAAGAAGGGGTAGAACTAGGAGAGGATACCAAAATGTTAGGGAATACACAACTGATAATCATAACTCTGAATGTGAATGGGATGACTTTGCCCATAAAACAAAAGCAAATAGCAGAGTGGATTAAAACCAAAATCCTACCATATGTTGTCTACAAAAAACACATATGAGGCAGATGGACATACACAGATTTAAGATCAAGGGCTGGAGCAAAATCTTCTGTAATAGGACATAGAAACATTGCAAAGAAATGCAAAAGAGCAGAAATAATAAATGTAACTTTCTCAGATCATAATGAAAGAAAATTAATAGTTATTAAGGGCCCATGGACAGGCAAATCAAAAACTAATTGGAAATTAAATAATATGATTCTGCAAAACCAGCTAGTCAAAGAAGAAATCATAGAAACAAACTCTGTGGGATGTAGCTAAGGCAGTACTCAGGTGGCAATTTATATCCTTGAGTACATGTATTAACAAATTAGAAAGGGCAAAGATCAATGAACAGGGCATGCTAATTAAAAAACTAGAAAGGAAACAAATTAAAAATCCCAGCTAAAGACCAAATTAGAGATTATAAAAAGTAAAGGAAAAATCAATAAAATTTAAAGTAAAACAACTATTGAATTAGTAAATACGACTAGAAGCTGGTACTTTGAAAAAACAAACAAAATTGATGAAGTACTGGTCAATCTAATTAAAAAAAGAAAAGAAGAAAACTACATCATCAGTATCAAAGATGAAAAGGGAGACCTCACCTCAAATGAAGAGGAAATCAAGGCAATCATTAAAAACTATTTTGTGCAATTATATGGCAATAAATACAGCAATCTAGGTGAGATGGTTGAATATTTACCAAATTATAAATTGCCTAGATTAACAGTAGAAGAACAAGAGTACTTAAATAATACCATATCAGAAACAGAAATTGAACAAGCCTTTAAAGAACTCCCTATGAAAAAATGCCCAGGACCAGATGGATTCACAAGTGAATTCTATCAAATCTTCAAAGAACAACAAATTCCAATAAAATATACAAAGTATTTCACATAATAAGCAAAGAAGGAGTTCTACTAAACTCCTTTCATGACACAAATATGGTACTGATCCCAAAGCCAGGTAGGTCAAAAACAGAGAAAGAAAACTACAGACAAATCTCCTTAATGAAAATATATGCAAAAATCTTAAATAGAATACTAGCAAAAAGACTCCAGCAAGTGATCAAGAGGATCATCCACCACAATCAGGTGGAATTTATACCAAGAATGCAAGGATAGTTCAACTTTAGGAAAACCATTCACATAATTGACCATATCAGTAAGCAAACCAACACAATCCACATGATCATCTCAATAGATGATGAAAAAGCCTTTGACAAAATTCGTATTAGAAACAATAAAAAGTATAGGAATAGAAGGAATTTTCCTAAAATTAATAAACAGTATATATCTAAAACCATCAACAAGCATCATACGAATGAAGATAAATCGAACCCTTCCTGATAAGATCAGGCATGAAACAAGGATGCTTACTACTACCTCTATTATATAACATTGTACTAGAAACATTAGTACTAGCAATTAGAGAAGAAAAAAGAATTGAGGTTTTAAAATAGGCAATGAGGAGACTAAGCTACCACTCTTTGCAGATGATATGATGATCTACTTTAAAAAACCCTAGAGAATGAACTAAGATGCTTGTAGAAATAACCAAAAACTTTAGCAAAGTTGCAGGATACAAAATAAATGCACATAAATCATCAGCATTTTTATATATTTCCAACACATCACAGCAGCAAGAGGTAGAAAGAGAAACACCATTTAAAATCACCCTAGACAATATAAAATACTTGGGAATCTATCTACCAAAATAAACACAGCAATTATATGAAAACAACTACAAAACACTTTCCAAACAATTAAAACTAGATCTAAACAATTGGAAAAGTATTGATTGCTCATGGGAAGGATGAGCTAACATAATATAAATGACCATTCTACCCAAATTAATTTACCTATTTAGTGCCATACCTATCAAACTACCAATAATTTTATTTATTTATTGAATTAGAAAAAAACTATAACAAAGTTCATTTGGAAGTACAAAAGATCAAGAATATCAAGGGAAATAATGAAAAAAAAATGTGAAGGAAGGTGGCCTAGCAGTACCAGATATTAAACTATACTCTAAAGCAGCAATCATCAAAACAGTATGTTACTGGCTAAGAGACAGAAGGGCAGATCAGTGGAATAGATTTGGGGTAAGTGACATAAGCAAGATATGTATGTATGTGTATGATAAACCCAAAGAACCCAACTTTTGGGACAAAAACCCTCTATTTGACAAAAACTGTTGGGAAAATTGGAAAACAGTATGGGAGAGAATAGATTTAGATCAACATCTCACACCCTACACCAAGATAAATTCAGAATGGATGAATGACTTGAATATAAAGAAGGAAACTGTAAGAAAATTAGCTGAACATAGAATAGTATACCTGTCAGATCTGTGGGAAAGGGAAAATTTAAAAACCAAGCAAGAGGTAGAAAAAAGTACAAAATGTGCAATAAATAATTTTGATTAAATTAAATTAAAAAGTTTTTGTACAAACAAAAACAATGCAACCAAAATCAGAGGGGAAACAACAAACTGGGGAGAAATCTTTATAACAAAAAACTCTGACAGAGGTCTAATTACTCAAATATACAAGGAGCTAAATCAATTGTATAAAAAAATCAAGCCATTCCCCAATTGATAAATGGGCAAGGGACATGAATAGGAAATTTTCAGATAAAGAATTCAAAAGTATCAGTAAGCACATGAGAAAGTGTTCTAAATCTCTAATAATTAGAGAAATGCAAATCAAAACAACTCTGAAGTACCACCTCATACCTAGCAGATTGGCTAAAATGAGAGAAGGGGAGAGTAATTAATACTGGAGGGGATGAAACAAAATTGGGACATTAATGCCTTGCTGGTGGAGTTGTGAACTGATCCAACCATTCTGGATGGCAATTTAAAACTATGTCCAAAGAGCTCTAAAGGACTGCCTGCCCTTCAATCCTGCTATAGCATTGCTGGGTTTGTACCCCAAAGAGATCATAAATAAACTGATTTTTTACAAAAATATTTATAGCCACGCTCTTTGTGTTGCCAAAAAATTGGAAAACAAGGGTATGCCCTTCAATTGGGGAATGGCTGAACAAATTGTGGTATATGGTGGTGATGGAATACTATTTTGTTCAAAGGAATAATAAACTGGAGGAATTCCATGTGAACTGGAAGGACCTCCAGGAATTGTTGCAGAGTGAAAGGAGCAGAGTCAGAAGAACATTGTACACAGAGACTGATGCACTGTGGTAAAATGGAATGTAATGGACATTTGTACTGGCAGCAAAGCAATGACCCAGGACTATTCTGAGGGATTTATGGTAAAAAAGGCTATTCACATTCAGAGGAAGAACTGCAGGAGTGGAAATACAGAAGAAAAACAACTGCTTCAACACATGGGTTGATGCAAACATGTTTGGGGGTGTAGACCCAAAACGACCACACCAATGCAACTATCAATAATATGTAAATAAGTCTTGATTTATCACACATGTTAAAACCAGTGGAAATGTGTGTTGGATATGGGGGTGGTGGTGAAAGGGAAAGTAAAAAGAATTGTGTAACCATGGAAAATTTTAAAAAAATAAATTATTTAAATTAAAAAAAGTAACTTCTCTTTTAATCTAGATGTTTTTAGATCGTGAATTGAGCTGTTAAAAGAATATGGCAAAATGTTTGAAAACTTAAATATTCTATAGGATATATTGCTTTAAAATGGATAATGATAATAACTTACTAAATAAATTATTGAAAATAACAAATATCTCCTAAGTTGCCCACATTTGTGAAGTTTTCAGGACTTCCTATTCAGACTGAGTTATATAAGATCTTATCAGCCCCTGTGAGAATTGTGATAAAATTCTAACATTTTTGAGAAATTAAGGGCAATTTCCAGGCAAAATGGTAAAACTTACTAGTTTGTTTATAGTTAAGAGTGGGATTTATCTGATAGATCAATCAATCATAACTTGTGAAAATTATGAAACTATGTTAATAAATATGTATTTTAAAGTCCTGTCTTTGAACCAACTTAGTAACAGTAGACCTTTTATTCAAAGATTTCTTTTTGCTTTGAGATTAATAGATAACACTTAGAGGCTTACTGTAGTTAGTAATTTTCTAGAGTTTAGAGTCAACTGTCATATATTCACTATACGGATGAAACTCCTAGGTGTAATCATTCTTAAATTATAAATTATAAAATTATAAATAAAATAAAAAAGAATTGGTTGGTTCCATGTTGACATATAAAAAAATCACAAGAGGACTTTTAAAGGTAGTCATTTTTCCCTCTCATATGTCTTCTCCCACTAAATGAAGACCCTATATGATGACCCTAGTGACATATAAGGTTCAGTATCAGGATCTTTTCTAAGTTTACACTTCAAGCAATTAACAGTAGGTGGTCCTATATGTTCACTGGTAAGTTTGCTGAAAAGCTATTGATCCAACACTCAAGAGTTTACAGAGTGGTTTTCTCATAACCATGTGAAGTAGGAACTGCAAATATTGCAATCTTCATTTATCAGAAAGCAGAATTGATTTTCAAGATTAAGAAGTGACAACTTAGCTTAAGTGACAATATGCCTTTAGTTATATGCTTAGGAAGTAGTAAAGAAGATAATTGCAACAGTCCTTTCCCCCAATTCCAGTAATTTTTCTTTCTAAGAAAATGCTTTATTGGTGCAGCCTTAAATGTGAGCTACTATGATTGTTGAGACATGGTACTTATCATGATGTTGTTGGGGAAGTCTTTATGGTCAGATATGAAACTTAACAGGATTCTTTTGTCTAAGCACCCCTCAAAAGTGCATTGATCTGAAATTATCACTGAGAAGTCTACTGAATACACTGAGAAGTTTTTACAAGCTCTGGTTCTCTCACTCATGCCATAAATTCACTATACAACCTTCAACCCTTGATTTGGCATCTTCCTTGGTGTTACATATTGCATATTTATGTTTTCATTCCTTTCTACCAAGAAAAATGTAGCTGACAATTACAAGACATCATGATACCTATTGTACTGTACCATGCTGTATTGCCCTCCTACTATTTTAACAGGTGGCAATCAGATAGGGCTATTCTGAGGTATGTTGTTATTATTGCATCATTTTCACAAGTTATATGTGTAAAGTACTTCCTGTCTAGCCCTGATGTACAAATTCATTAAAAATAACTGCAAAATAATTGTTGTTCTTTTTGAAAACTCCTCTTAGTGCAAAGTAATTGTTGCATGAGGAATTATTTAAAAATAGCAACTTCCAAAACTGAAAAGAAATCACCATAAAAGCCAATAGTTTTTTATCTTTATTATATTATTTATTTTTCGAGAGAGTGGTGTGTGCATGTGTATTTATTTGTTTTTTACTAAATATTTAATTGAGAATTTGAAGTATTTGCTTAGGCAAATACTTATATTTGTCCATTCTCCCTGGGGTACAAGTTATGGAATCATCATTAAAAAACACACTTATTTAAAATAATTAATTTTATTACCTTGCACTTTTCTTCCTCATTGAAATTATTTCTGTTTGCATGATTTTAAATTTTCTTCTTTTTTAGCATCTGATGTCCTAGAATCCTACCTAAGCCTTTTTTAAAGTTCTTTGAAATTCTCCTTCTTTTACCATATACAAAGCATAATATTTATAGGGTATTATCCCTGACATTCCTCCCCTTAGGTTTCCATTCAAGAGGAAAAAAAGCCACATTTAATCTTGAGTTTCTTCTTCATAATGGGAAAAGTTCTGAAAAGGCCAAACTCTCTGTTGGCATCCTGCCCCCTCAGAAAAAAAAAAGGTGGCTAAAAATCTCCATATTCAATTTTGTACAAAATATAAAGCACACTTTTCCTTCGGTGTCAGAATTTGCCATCCCTGGGCTCAGGAGTTGCTACTTCCAGAGTACAATCAATTATTGATTGTGTGAGATTTCATAAGTAAAGCCAAATGTAGGAGAGTGATTAATGATTCATTTTGCTTCACCTTGAGGGAACAGTACAATGATAACAGAGAAAACCATTGGTTGCTTAGTCTTGGGTCTGGATGGGTTCAGCAAAAGTATCTAAAGCTCAAACTGGAAAGTCAGGATTCTTGTTCCGTTTTTGAAGTCAATTGGTGAGGCAGGGAAAAAAAAACATTCATAAGGGCTTTGTTTTAAAAAGGGAACCCTATTTTTAAAGAAAGTTATTTCATTACAAAAATTATTGGTAGAGAAAATATATTCAAGGACCCTTTCATTATATGGACCTGACTTTGTGACTCAGGCTTTTTCTAATGTCTAAATAGAATAGGTTATGTCATAGAACCATGGCTTCAGAACAGTAAGGAAGTATAGAGACAAATATAACCTCTTCTTTTACTTAGGAGTAAACTGAGGCACAGACAGGTCAAGTAACTTGTTTAGGTTCATATGGCTAATAAGTGTCTGAGATAATTTGAAGAGAGGTTTTCCTGATCCCCTATCCAATGTACTTTCCAGTATAATGTGCTCCCTCTGCTTATGTGTGTTTCCCCTTTCTCCCACTGAAAAATGGTATGGTTAGAAGAGTGGTGTAAAATCTATAAAAAACAATGTATATTTTCCCCTATACTCTGCCAAAAGTACCTATTCTTCCTGAACTGAAATTTCCATCATGGTCATCAAAAGAGTAGATTAGCAAGGTTTTGATTTTAGAAGGTTATTATTAAAATGTGTGGTTTCGTTTGTACAAAATTTTTTTAATTTACAATGTAAAAATGTACAAAAACTTAATAATATAATCAAAATCACTCATTTTACATTTTAAGGTTCTCTATCCCATGCTTGGTCCTAAATTCCTTTCTTTCCCATAGATCTGACAGATATATTATTCTATGTTCACCTAATTTATTTATAATTTCGCTTTTTATATTTGTCATTTAGCCATTTTGAATTTATCTTGGTATTGGGCATAAGATGTTGATCTAAACCTAATTTTTCTCACACTGTTTTCCACTTTTTTCCAGAAGTTTTTGTCAAATAGAAAGTTCTTATTCTAAAAGCTGAGATTTATTAAACACTAGCATCCTAAGGTCACTTACCCCTGCTTTACACTACTTTGTTTTTGTAATAAAAAAACAAATGTAACCAAAATTAGAAGGAAAACAACAAACTGAGAAAAATTGTATAATAAAATTTTGTGACAAAGGTATAATTTCCTAAATATATAAGGAACTATGTCACATATACAAGAAATCAAGCCATTCCCCAATTGACAATGGTCAAGGGATATGAATAGGCAGTTTTCAGATGAAGAAATCAAAACTATCAATAATCACATTTTTAAAAAGTGTTTTAAATACCTCCTGATTAGAGAAATGCAAATCAAAACAACTGACTGTAAAGGAAAATAGTTGTACTGTATGTGGCAAAATTAGGACACCACTTAGTATTGCTGGTGGGGTTGTGAGTTAATCCAGTAATTCTGGAAGGCAATTTGAAATTATGCCCAAAGGACTTTAAGAGAATGATGGAAGTAGAAAAGTAGAAGGAAAACATTTGATTTAACACTTGTTCATTATATTGGTATTGGATGTGGGGTTTTGGTTTTTAAAAGGTTATTCTATTACAAAAAGAAATCATATGGAAATAGGTATTGAGTGACAATACATATATAAAAGTGGAATTTCTTGTTGACTCGGAGTGGGAGGAAGGAAAAAGGAAGGGAAAGAACATGAATCATGTAACTATGGAAAAAGTTAAATAAAAAATTAGGGGAAAAAAGGTCTGCATGTTATCTGAGAGGTGAATGAGATTTCTTTGATTTTTCTTTAGCTGCAATTAAAAATTGTCTTTAAACAATCCCATATCAGAAAAAGAAAATGAACAAGCCATCAATGAACTCCCTAAGAAAAAATCCCCAGGACTAGATGGATTCACAAATGAATTCTATCAAACCTTCAAAGAACAACTAATTCCAATACTATATAAAGTATTTGACATGATAAGCAAAGAAGGAGTTCTACCAAACTCTTTCTATAACACAAATATGATATTGATCCCAAAGCCAGGTAGGTCAAAAACAGAGAAAGAAAACAGACAAATCTCCTTAATGAGCATTGATGCAAAAATTTTAAACAGAGTATCAGCAAAAAGACTTCAGCAAGTGATCACGAGGGTTATTCATTACGATCAAGTGGAATTTATACCAGGAATGCAAGGATAGTTCAACATAAGGAAAACTATCCACATAATTGACCATATCAACAAGCAAACAAACAAAAACTACATGATTATCTCAATAGATGCTGAAAAAGCTTTTGACAAAATACAACACCCATTCCTACTGAAAACACTAGAAAGTTTAGGAATAGAAGGACCTTTCCTAAAAATAATAAATGGTATATATCTAAAACCATCAACAAACATCATATGCAATTGGGATAAATTAGAAGCCTTCCCAATAAGATCAGGAGTGAAACAAGGATGCCTGTTGTCACCTCTATTATTTAACATTGTACTGGAAACACTAGCAGTAGCAATTAGAGAAGAAAAAGAAATTGAAGGTATTAAAATAGGCAATGAGAAGACTAAGCTATCACTCTTTGCCAATGATATGATGGCCTACTTAAAAAATCTTAGAGAATCAACTAAAAAGCTAGTAGAAATAATCAACAACTTTAGCAAAGTTGCAAAATACAAAATAATCACACATAAATTATCGACATTTCTATATATTTCCAACACATTGCAGCAGGAAGAGTTAGAAAGAGAAATTCCATTTAAAATCACCCTAGACAATATAAAATACTTAGGAATCTGTCAGCAAGACAAACACAGGAATTATACAAACACAACTACGAGACCCTTTCCATCCAATTAAAACTAGATCTAAACAACTGGAAAAACATTGATTTTTCATGGCTAGGATGAGCTAACATAATAAAAATGACTGTCCTACCCAAATTAATTTACCTATTTAGTGCTATACCTATCAAACTACCAAAAAAACTTTTTTACTGAATTAGAAAAAAAAAAACTATAACAAGGTTCATTTGGAAGAACGAAAGACCAAGAATATCAAGGGAAATAATGAAAAAAAAAATGAAGGAAGGTGGCCTAGCAGTACCAGATCTTAAACTGTACTACAAAAGAATAGTCATCAAAACAATATGGTACTGGTGAAGAGACAGAAAGGAGGATAAGTGGAATAGACTAGGGGTAAGCAACCTCAGCAAGACAGTTTACGATAAACCCAAAGAACCCAACTTTTTGGACAAAAACCCGCTATTTGACAAAACTGCTGGGAAAATTGGAAAACAATATGGGAGAAATTGGGCCTAGATCAATATCTCATATCCTATACCAAAATAACCTCAGAATGGGTGAATGGCTTAAATATAAAGAAGGAAACTATAGGTATATTGAGTGCTCACAGAATAGTATACTTGTCAGATCTATGGGAAGGGAAAGAATTTAAAACTAAGCAAGAGTTAGAAAAAAATCACAAAATGCAAAATAAATAATTTTGACTACATTAAACAAAAAAGTTTTTGTACTAACAAAACCAATGCTACCAAAATTAGAAGGTAAACAACAAATTCAGAAAAAAATCTTTATAGCAAAAAACTGCAACAGAGGTCTAATTACTTAAATATACACGGAGCTAAATCAATTGTACAAAAAATTAAGCTATTCCCAAATTGATAAATGGGCAAGGGACATGAATAGGCAATTCTCAGATAAAGAAATCAAGAGTATCAATAAGCACATGAGAAATGTTCTAAATCTCTAATAATTAGAGAAATGCAAATCAAAACAACTCTGACGTATCACCTCACACCTAGCAGATAGGCTAAAATGACAGCAAAGGAAACTAATGAATGTTGGAAGGGATGTGGCCAAATTGGGACATTAATGCATTGCTGGTGGACTTGTAAACTAATCCAACCATTCTGGATAGAAATTTGGAACTATGCTCAAAGGGCTTTAAAAGACTATCTGCCTTTTCATCCAGCCATGGCCCTTCTTGGATTATACCCCAAAGAAATAGTAAGGAAAAAGACTTGTAAAAAGTATTTATAGCTGTGCTCTTTGGCAAAAATTTGGAAAATAAGAGAATGTCCTTCGATTGGGGAATGGATGAACAAATTGTGGTATCTGCTGGTGATGGAATACTATTGTGTTCAAAGGAATAAAGAACTGGAGGAATTCCATGTGAACTGGAATGACCTCCAGGAACTGATGCAGAGTGAAAGGAGCAGATCTAGGAAAACATTGTACACGGAGACTGATATACTGTGGTA
>NC_058130.1:326466047-326497084 GCF_016433145.1 Gracilinanus agilis
AGTGTCTGAGCCCAGATTTGAACCTAGGACCTTTCCTCTCTAGGCTTGGCTTTCAATCTACTGAGCTAGCCCAGCTGCCCCTACTTTAGGTTGCAGTTTCTTTAGCAGATGTAGTTTTTACAGGGTGGGGTTGCTAGCCCCACGCCCAACCCTCCTCCTTTTTCATCCGGGCTAGGGACCGTCCTTAGCCCAGGAGTGGTAAGGGTGGGCGATAGGGGTCAAGTGTCTTGCCCAAGGTCACACAGCTGGAAGTGTCCGAGGCCGGACTTGAACCTAGGACCTCCAGTCTCTAGGCCTGGCTCTCAATCCATGCAAGGATCCAGAGCAAGGCTGAGGGTCTTATAAGAAAGAAAACTAACCACATTCAGAGGAAGAACTGTGGGAGGAGAAACACAGAAGAAAAACAACTGCTTGAACACATGGGCTGTTGGGGATATTATTGGGGATGTAGATGCTAAATGATAACTCTAGTCCGACTATTAATCATATGGAATTAGGTCTTGATCCATGATACCTATAAAACCCAGTGGAATTGTGTGTTGGCTAAGTGGGTGAAGGAGTATTGGGTGAGAGGGAAACAACATGAAATATGTAACTAGGAGAAAATATTCAAAATAAAAAAAATTCAAAAAATTGTCTTAACTGTAGTGTCCTTCCTATGCTATCTGCCTTATGCTGATCCATGCATAAGATAGCTGGTAAAGAGGAAATTGACTTGATGGAATGTGTAGAGGAGTGATAGGGAAAATGTGTAACACAATTGAAGAGGGGATTAGGATCAAAGTTTGGATGGCAGAAGAAACACATTGCATACTGGAATAAAGGGCAATCTCTGGATTCATCTAGGCTCTACTCTACTAAAAATGAGATATATTTTGAAAAGCAGTTGGAGATCTCTGCAGCAACTTTACATTGAATAGAAAACAGGAGCTATTAGGAATTATAATTTCCACTGGATTCCAAGTCCTTGCCCTGATCTAAAAGAAGTATTTACACCACAATACATAAACATTTATCTATTAAGCAGCTTTACTGAATATGGGAGTTGAACATCAATCCTATAATTCATACTCCTTTGATTTTTCTCAGAAGTAGTTATCATTAGATATAAGCAAAGCAAACTATGAATTTCTGAAAACTTATAGGTTCTCAGTGATTCCTAATTTCTTAAACTACTTTGTCTAGAAAAAGTTTTATTTTGAGTGGGAAAGAGAAAGAAACACAAAAAAATAGATATTTATAATTTGTTGCTTTTATTGAACTTATGCAAATGCTAAAGCACTGCATAAAGGGTAAGGATGCTGTCTATTCCTATGGAGTACTGACTCTACTCATGCCAAGGACATGGGGAAAAAGAAAGAAAGAAAATTCTCTCTAATAGTGAAATGCCTAATCAATTAACTGTAATTTAAAGAAACAGAGAATATGATTCAGAGAAGATGAAATAGAAGGTAGGAAAATTGATTAATATCAGTGGAGAGAAGCTAAGTGTTGGAAAGAGAGGATGTGCAAGAATATCAAAGGAAATAATGAAAAAAAAAAGTGAAGGATGGAAGCATAGCAGTACCAGATCTTAAACTGTACTATAAAGTTGTGATCATCTAAACAATAAGGTACTGGCTAGGAGAGAAGAAGAGTGACTCAATGGAATAGACTGTGGGCACATGACCACAGCAAGATAGTTTTTGATAAGCCCAAGTATCTCAGTTTTTTGCTGTTGTTTACTCTTTTCCTGCTGGAGGATTGGGATTTCTGCATGTTGTTGGTCATTGTAATCTTTGTCTCCGGTTCACAGGGCTATGCCTTGGGGTTATCTTCCCTTCCCTGTCAGAGGGCTGAGAGAGGACTGGTAGATCTGTGGTGTTTTTGTTTTTGTTTTTGTTTTGTGCGTGTGTGTGTGTGTGTGTGTGTGCGTGCGTGTGTGTGTGTGTGTGTGTGTGTGTGTTTGTGTGTAGAGTGCTTCAGAATGTTTTACTCTGAGACTTTTTCCCTCAGTCATTGCTGCTACTGCTGCTGCCTGTTGCTGTGGCTGTGCTGCCTTTTGCTGCTGCTTTTGCTGCCTGTTGCTGCTGTTTCTGCTACAGCTCTGAGCTCCACTTCCTATGGCTAGTATTTTTAAAGGTGGGTCTGTAGTGTATCAGCATGCAACTTTTTACCCTGAGGCTATCTTCTTGAGCTGCTGCTGCCACTGCTACTGCTACATGGAACCAAGCTCCCTGCTATTCCCCAAGACTCATTGCCCAGGTCTGGCACAACTCTCAAGGGTGAATATATGATGCTTTCAACTAGCTCCCAAGAATTTGGATATTTTCCTAGCCATGGTTCTACCTGGTGGTGAGTGGGTAGAGGAGTAGTCCCTTGTGTAGTTTTGCCTCCTTTGAGAGGGGGAGTCCCCTCTCACTGCCTACCTTTCACATGTTGTGTCCAGTGGAAGAGTGCATTTACTTGTCCTGTTTTGACCTCGGTCCTTTTGAGACACTTTGAAATGAGAAGTTTGGAAGAAATTTCTGAGTGGGCCTAAATTTTTTCCTGCTACTAAGCCACCATCTTGAATCCAGCTTCAATTCAGGCTTTTCAAACAAGAATACATTATTTGACAAAAACTGCTAGGAAAATTTGAAAACAGTATGGGAGAAATTAGGCTTAGATCCACATCTCATTCTATACTAAGATAAATTTAGAAAGAGTAAATGACTTAAACATAAAGATGGAAATTATAAATAAATTAGGTGAACATAGAATAGTAAAGCTGTCAGATCTATAGGAAAGAAAGAAATTTAAGACTAAGCAAGAGAAAGAGCATTACAAAATTTAAAATGAATAATCTTGATTACATCAAATTTAAAAGTTTCTGTACAAACAAAACCAATGCAATCAAAATTAGAAGGGAAGCAACAAACTGGGGGGAAGGGGTGATATATACAAAAACCTCTGAGAAAGATCTAATTTCTCAAATTTATAAGGATTTAAGCCAAATGTACAAGAAATCAAACCATTCCCCAATTGACAAATGATCAAGGGACATGAATAGTCAGTTTTCAGATGAAGAACTCAAAATTTTCAATCATCACATAAAAAGTGTTCTAAATCCCTCCTGATTAGAGAAATACAAATCAAAATAACTCTGAGATACCACCTCACATCTAGCAGATTGACCAATATGACAGTAAAGGAAAATAATGAATGTTGAATGGGATTTGGCAAAATTGGCACACTAGTACACTCCTGGTAGAGCTATGAATTGATCCAACCATTCTAGAAGGCAATTTGGAAATATGCCCAAAGAGCTTTTAAGAAATCCATATTCTTTGATCCAGCAGTACCACTACTAAATTTTTACCCCAAACAGGTAATGATGTAAAATGTTTGTACAAAAATATTCATAGCCTCACTCTTTGTGGTGGCAAAACATTGTAAAATGAGGGAGTGTTCCTTGATTAGGGAATGAATGAACAAATTGTGGTATCTGATGGTGATGGAATACTATTGTACTGTAAGGAGTGATGAACTGGAGGATCTCTATATGAATTGGAAAGACCTCCAAGAACTGATGCAGAGTGAAATGAACAGAACAAGAGAACATTGTACACTGGAAGTGAAACATTGTGGAACTATTCAATGTAATGGACTTTACTACTAGTACCAAAACAAAAATCCAGGATGTTGCTGAAGGATTTATGAGAAAGAATACTATCTACATTGAGAGGAAGAACTATGGGAGTAGAAAAGCAAAAGAAAAACTTATTACATCATAGGCATATGATTTTGAGTTTCAATTTTCAAAGATTGCTCTATGGTTAAAATGAATATATTTAATATATTTATTAAAAATACATATTAAGTGACAAGATTTGTATGATCCAATGGAATGGTTTATTGACTCCAGGAACAGGGAGAGAAGAGAGGAGGGAAAGAAAATGATGAACTGGAGGATTTTTGTATGAACTGGAAGAACCTCCAGGATCTGATGCAGAGTGAAATGAACAGAACCAAGAGCACAGTGTACAGAGAAAGTAAAATGTTATCGAACAATACAATGTAATGGACTTTCTACTATAAGACTATCCAAAGGGCTTATGAGAAAGAATACTATCCACATAGAGAAAAAGAACTCTGGGAGTAGAAATACAGAAGAAAAGCTTATGACTTATCATTTGTTTATATGGGTATATGATTTTGGGTTTTTGTTTTAAAAGATTGCTTTATTGCAAAAGTGAATAATATGGAAATAGGCATGTAATAACATTTGTATAACCCAATGGAAAGGCTTATTGGCTCCAGGAGAGGGGAGGGAAAAGGGGAGGGAAAGAAAATGTAAATATGGAAAAATAGTAAAAAAAATTAATTAAAGAAGAATTAGAGAGAGAGACAGAGCGGAAGTGGATGTCTGTGTGAAAGAAGCATTGCAGGAAAAAACCCTGAGTGTCTGGGGAACAGCTTACTGTCAGATTTGGAACAGGTTAATTGAACTTAAGAAGAAAACTATTGAAGAGGAAGTAACATCAAATCAAGGTATTGGAAATGCTGAAGATATAAAATTTTTATCTTATAATCCTTGTCCAGAAGTCTATTGGAATGGGACTTTCTCCTTACTGGAGGAGATGAAGGTCTTGGTGTGGAGTTGGCAGAGAGCTCCAGCTTTTGTCAGCTCCTCTTTAGGATTGTTCAATCCTGGTCCCTATTCAGGACTCATCAAGCTCTGAATCTTATCATTACCTATTTTCCTGGCTTACAGTTTTGAGAAAGAAGATGGAAGAAGCTAGCTTCGCTTCAGGTTGCAGAAGGAAAATACTCTGGGAAGATATGAGAGCAGTTGACACTCTCCAATATATCCAGTTTGCTACACAGGAGATTTTGAGGAGTTTCCCTTTAGGTGAGATTAAAGATTATCTTTGTTGGTTCAGTTATCTCATTCCCAGTGAGATAGATCCTTAATTCTTAATATCTGGTATATATTCTATGCATATTTTCTCTGATTTCTGTTTTCCCATAATTTGGAAAAGTGGACTTTTTAATATTAACTATGTATGTTTATTGTGGAATTGTAATTTAGTGGGGAAAAGGTCAAGCCTTGGATAGAGAGCTTCTTTCACCCCAATAATAATGACAAAGAGATAAGAAGTAAATAGCCTAATCATACCCTAAATTAATAATATTTAAGACAGCAAATAGATGTCATTCTAGCCCAGTCCTCCCTCTCTCTGAGAAGATCAGAATGACCTCCTCCCCTACCTTCCTTCTTCCCTTTCTGACTGTAATTAGCTAACATTCATTCCTCTTAGGGAATGATGGGGGGAGAAAAGTATGGGGATATCTATTCTTCCTTTAAATAATACAATAATAAACCTTGCAGTGAAGGCCCTCCCCTCTATAAACGTGTGGCCAATTCTTCCTCATTTCACTACATATACTTCATAATTTCACTTTTTTGATTGTCTTAAACCTATCTGACCTGCATTCATGTTAGGTGAATGCCTAATATGATAATACCTACATCAGAATCAAGTGAAAATAAACTTTTTTTTGAGTCAGCAAAGTATTTTTCCTAAGAAAAATAAACAAACCAGGTGATATGTCTGCACAACATTTGCCTCTGGCACTTTTTAGAAAATAATACTCTTGAAAAGGTCAGGGTAGCTGAACTGTTATGTGAAGAAATTCTAATCATTAGAGTTAGAGAGTTGGGGTCATTTTAGTTTGAGTTGGGGGTCACTTAGTTATTTTATGTGTATTTGTTACTTGTATATAAATATTTTCCCATAATATCTATACAAGCTCTTACTGATTTTCTACTAAGATGCATCACTCTTTTAACAGTGAGAGATGGGCATTATGCATGATCATTTATTTTTATATTGTCAATTAGTATTGCATTTTCAGCAGAAATGTGACATAAACAGTAAAAAGTCCTGACACTTTTATATTCACTTTCTTTAATGTAATGATATTAAATACAAACAACAACAAAAGTCTCTGCAAGCAGAAATGCAATAGTTTTTCTTATCACACTGACATCTCCAGTGCTTAATTCAATGCTCAGATATATGGAGGAAGGAGGTGGCAACACCCATTAGAAGAGCCATGCCAGTGAAATAGAGAATTCAAGTATGAGTGAAGAATTTATTCACCACTGCACTTTCTTCCTGTCCTTGAATATAAAGTTTTCCTTTTCTGGAGGATCATTGAGAGAACATAGGAAGGGGTCAAAAGAATTTTATTGACATTGACATTAAAATTGCTCTAGTATTTGTAATGTCTAGTGGTTTCAGTCCCTCTGCCAACTCAAATCTTATGCTTCCTATGACTTTTCATTTTAAGGTATTGACATTCATAGCTTTTTATAAATCCTCTAAAAAGAAGTTAATCAATATTGTAATGGTGAGGCACCAGAGATGTTAGTTATTATTATTAAAATGTAACCTAAAAGGTTTGTGGTTTCACACTGGGTTGAAGGAGAGACAGGACCAACCAGGATAGAGAGACCAGGGTTTACTGCCAAGCTTTTAACTGACACAGGAATAGTAGTTGGTCCAACAGTCACTCAGCCACCCTAGGCCAGGGTCTATGGAACCAGCAGGCAAAGGTAAAGTTTATACAGTTTAATTGAGGGAAATAATAATGAAGGATGGGAATAAGGGATTATATACTTAAAACCTAAGGGCAAACCACAGTGGGCAGGGAAAGACTTAACTACACTATCCTATTGACCTAAGACAGGCAGGGCCCCAAACCTGGTTCCAGCCAGGTTTGGTCAGTACAGCTTAAGGGCCTGAGGGTGACTTTGGGGTCTCATGGTAAATTCAAGGATGGTCACAGGATGCCAAGAGCCAACTCCACCAGGTGATCCAAGGTACCCAGGTAGGGAGAGTGAGTTTGAAATGCTGTCCACCAGATCCCAAACCACTTCCCCACTTGGTGCAGCTCTGCAGGTGGTGCTGTCCACTTGCTGAAAGCCTTCACCTCTCAGGATCCCAGGGAATCTGGATGCAGTTTTTCCCTAACTCTGACATCTCCCAGGGTTAGCAACCGTTATGTACCAACCACTAATGGAGTCTCTTTCAGAGTACAAGACCCACTTCCTGCTCCTTCACTCCATCTTGGAATCCTCCAGCCCTTCCTGCTAGGTGCAACACTAATAATAAATTAATAACTAAATAACCCTCAAAATAATATCCTGGAGGTCATTCTCTTGTTCTTCTGGCAAAAAGGAGATAGACACAAAATGGAAAGATGTACATACAGTCTTAGATTTGACAATGTTGAGATTGCTTTTGCTCTAATATGCTTATTTGTCACATGTTTTCCCCATATTCTCTTCTCTCTTCCTCTGATCAGGTAAATGGGGACATCAAGAAAATGATGTTAAAAATAGAGTATCATTTTTAAAAATATTTATGCCAAGAAGAGAACAGAAAGATACACGTAAAGAAGCATGGACTAGCAGGACAGTTTTGAAAGTAATATATAACTTATTGTATATTTCCTTAAAAAGACCTTATGAAATGGAGATTAATGATTTCATGTGCAATCATCTTTGTTGTGCTATGCCATTTCTAAAAAAATAATCTTTTTTGTGTTAAAGTTCATATATCTATATCTATATATATTTTAAATAGAGTGCCATTCATTGTGGCACTCCGGCAGTTTTCCTATTGCCTCTCACTTTTATATGACAAACCCAATTCTGTTTTTAAGTCATGTCTTTCCTTTATGGTGTTTTCTTAAGCATTTTTCAAGTACAATTCATCATAATTCAGCCTTCTTTCACCTACCATATATATTTTCAGTGCATCTGAGTTATCTGAAATATTTATTCTCTTTAACAGGATGCCTCATAATTTACAGTTATATGGCACCACTAAGTTATGTCTGGCACAGGGTATGTAGGAGTGATGGTTCCAGGATAGGAAAGAATTGTGGCTAGAAGAGTCTTTCTTTGATACTCACTAGTCTTTACACTACAAGTTCAGGAGCATTGAATAGCACCAAGAATCTGGGAGACTCAGCTTATAAGTGAGACATACTGAGAAACAGTCAGAGGGAAAGATCAGAGATTTGATGCCAATCACAAAACAGGGAGCAGAAAGAAAATACAAAACAAAGAAAATCATTAATAAGTTTTCTAAATGGATAGGTTTGTTTTGGGTCAGAGGGAGTAATTAAAAGAGGGAATTGATCAGATTTTCCTGACCTCATTACTTTCATGTAAAGAAACAATTGTCTTCTAAATGAGTGTTTTGTGAATAAATGATCATCATACCCATAGAGAAAAGAAACTGGGTGTACAAAGAGGCTAGTATTCTTAGAGCAGAAAAGGGAGGCAGCTGTCATATGGACAGTGTAATGTTGCAGCACTAAAGAGGATTTAGTATCTCTTCCTTTTTATAAAGAACATTTTTCATCCCTGAAGCATAACAGGGATATATCAGTTTTGTGGTTCCCAGGGATTTCAGGATAGTGATTGGCAATTGTGAAAGCAGATATAAGATCACAGTGCTCATCTTTCTTATGATCACTCAGAATGTACAAGTTTGTTAGCTCTAGAAACAAGAAAGTGAAAAAAACTAACAACAACAATAAAAACAAACTATTTCATTTGGACTAGAATTCACAGTATTGTGATTTGGGAAAACAAGAAGAAATCCAAGCAGTTAAGAGTGTAAGGAAAAGAGTATGAAGAAGTAAATTGTCCATGTAAAAGGGAGTATGAATCATTAATATGAACTATTACCAACATTTTCTGATAAGTTAATTTAATCTATAAGTAACTTTGACCATTTTCAAGGGAAATGATCTTGAGCCATATTCTGGTTTAAAAAGTAGACCAATTTTTTTTAGTTTTTAAAATATTTTCCCATGTTTCCATGATTCATTTTCTTTCCCTCCCCTCTTCCCTTACCTCTCCCAGAGCTGACAAGCAATTATACAGGGTTGTACAAATGTTATCATTTGATATGTTTTTCCACATTATTCATTTTTACCAAAGAGCAATCTTTAAAAGCTGAAACCCCAAATGATATGCCCATATAAACAAGTGATAAGTGATGTCATAAGATTTTCTTTTGTTTTTCTACTCCCATAGCTCTTCCTCTCAATGTCGATAGCATTCTTTCTCATAAATCCCTCAGCAATGCCCTGGATTTTTGTTTCCGTACTAGTAGTAAAGTCCATTACATTGAATAGTTCCACAATGTTTCACTTTCAGTGTATGGTGTTCTCTTGGTTCTGTTCTTTTCACTCTGCATCAGTTCTTGGTGGTCTTAACAGTTCATATAGAAACCCTCCAGTTCATCTCTCCTTACAATACAATAGTATTCTATCACTATTAGATACCACAATTCAATTTGTTCAGTCATTCCCCAAACAAGGAACATTCATTCATTTCACAATGTCTTGCTGCCACAAAGAGCACAGCTATAAATATTTATGTACACAACCTTTCCTTTATTTTCTCTTTGAGGTACAAAACCAGCAGTGGTATGGCTAGATCAAAAGACAGGCAATCTTTTAAAGCCCTTTATGCATAGTTTCAAATTGTCCTCCCCAATGGTTGGACCAATTTACAACTCCACTAGCAGTGTATTTTTTTTTATCCTGGGACTCCATTCTAGGAGCATAGGGCCACAACCAGAAGGCAATGGGTCACGCAGTCGCTCAGGGTCACCCAGCTGGGAAGTGTCTGAGCCCAGATTTGAACCTAGGACCTTTCCTCTCTAGGCTTGGCTCTCAATCCACTGAGCTAGCCCAGCTGCCCCTATTTTAGGTTGCAGTTTCTTTAGCAGATGTAGTTTTTACAGGGTGGGGTTGCTAGCCCCACGCCCAACCCTCCTCCTTTTTCATCCGGGCTAGGGACCGTCCTTAGCCCAGGAGTGGTAAGGGTGGGCGATAGGGGTCAAGTGACTTGCCCAAGGTCACACAGCTGGAAGTGTCTGAGGCCGGACTTGAACCTAGGACCTCCAGTCTAGTAGTGTATTAGTATCCCAATTTTGCCACACACCCTCCAAAATTTGTCACTTTTGTAATAGATAAAAAGGTCACCAAATTGTAATAATTAAAATTAAATTATGAGGCTGCTGGTTGCTTTAATACATCAAAGTAGTGATAGTAAAGAGAAGGAAATGTAGGAAATATGCAAGGAGCATTAGTGTCCCAATTTTGTCACAACCGCTCCAACATTCATTAATTTCTTTTACTGTCATATTGCTAAGTGTGAGGTGGTACCTCAGCATTTTTTTTAATTTGCATTTCTCTAATTATGAGAGATTGATTTCTGTATCTGAAAACTGCCCATTCCTTTTTGTTGATCATTTGTCAATGGGGTTTTGGCTTGATTTTTTGTACAACTGACTTAGTTACTTATAAATTTGAGAAATTAGACCTTCGTCAGAGACTTTTGTTATAAATTGTTTTTCCACAATTTGCTGCTTCTCTCATAATTTTGGTTGCATTGGCTTTGTTGTACAGAATTTTTTCAATTTAATACAATCAGAATCATTCATTTTACATTTTGTAATGTTCTATATCACTTGCATAGTCTTAAATTCCTTCCTTTCCCACAGATATGACAGGTATACTATTCTATGTTCACCTAATTTATTTATAATTTCCTCTTTATAATTAAGTCATTTATCCATTTTGAATTTATCTTGGTATAAGGTGTGAGACATTGATCTAAACCTAATTTTTCCCATACTGTTTTCCAATTTTCCCAGCAGTTTTTGGTCAAATAGTGGGTTCTTGTCCCAAAAGCTGGGATCTTTGGTTTTATCAAACACTTTCTTTGGGCTGTCATTTACCTTGTCTATTTCACTGATCCACCTTTCTATCTGATTCATTACTTTAAAGAACAAAATATTGCCATTGAGATTTTATCTTTCCTTTGAATCTTTGGATATTGAGAATCTGTGAGTTGTAAGTTAGAAAAAAACTGAATTAAGATAAAAAATTAAAGAATAAGTATTCACTTGTTCAATATTTCTACATAAGCATGCTTATATACTTTTTCAATCAAGTAATATAAATTCAATTATTATTACAAAGGAAGAATTGTGGTTGGAGTTATAAATAAATCATTTAGCTAGATTGCTCAGTTTTTTGGTGCCAGGCCAGGAGATGGGAAATTCCTGTTTCAAATCTGCCCTCAGACACATCCTAGATATATTACCCTGGACCAATCACTTAATTCTAGATGCCTAAACCTTATTGCACTTTTGCTTTTAAACAGATACTTAGTATCAACACAAGAAAGAATGTAAAAGTTAAAAATAAATCATCTATTCAATAAATTCATATTTATTAATCAACCATTTTTTACAAGGCACTGAGTTAAGCTTTAAGAATATTAAGGCTGAAGGAAAATAGTTCCTATACTCAAGGAGCTTACATTCTAATATATGAGATAATATATACACACATACTCCATACACATTTGTGTGTAATATTATACCTATATAGGTAGTAATTTGTATTTTAATACTCATAGTTTATTACATACATAAAATTAATCATATTTTGCATTGTAATATTTTCCATATTTTATATAATATATACCTACACATATATTCATAAAAAACACATACAAAAGAGATGCAATGCAACCCTTGGAAGTGTGTGTGATGTGGTTACTAATTCCTAGAGGAACTAGAAAAAGCCTCATATCAAATATAGCTCTTGAGCTGTATCCTTAAAGAAATTTGATAGGTTCTTTCAGTGAAGAGGAAATGCATTTTAGATATGGGAGTCAAGCATGAAAAGGAAGATGGAATATAATATGTGAAAAACATCAAAAAGGCCAGTTTGGCAGAACTGTAGAATGAATGGAGGGAACAATGGAAATGTTTAATGAGGGTCATAATTTGAAGAGTTTAAATGAGAGAGTTTATATTTGATTCTAAGGATAATTGTGAGTCATTGGAGTTTATTTAGTGTGGGATTGATGGGAATGGACCTCTGATTTAGGAAATTGTTTTAGTTTTGTGCAGGGTGGATTAGAGTAGGGAGAGAGAGTTGAAGCAGGGGGACAAATCAAGAAGCATTGAAATACTTCAAGTGAAATGTAATGAGGGTTTGACCTACAGTGGTTGGTAGATGTTTGAGTAGAATAAAAGCAGAACTGTGAGAGATATTATGGAGGAAGAAACAAGGGATTGGATAGGGGAGGGTGGTAAGTGAAAGTAAAAAGTTAAGGATGCCATTTAAAGTTTGCAACTAGGGATTCTGGGTCAAGATGGTGGCAGAGTAAAAAGCAACTGCTTGACTTTGCCTAACTCACACATATAGGACTCGTCAAGAAGACATAAAAACAAATCCAGACGAATGAAGGGACCCCACAACAGGGCACAGCATTGAAGGTATGTGGAATCAGGGCATTTCCATGCTATAAAGTGGTAAAAAACAGCTCCCACTAAAAGGTGAGCTGACCAACACCCCACCACACACACACGCACCACCTATAGTGCCAAAGCCAGTGCAAAAGAGTCGGAGCAAATTTGGGGGACCCATTAAGTCCTTGGCAGACATGTGGGGTCACCAGGGACAGCTCCAGAGAGCATCAAGACTTAAGACCCCAAGAGGCTAAAGAATGCATGGATTTAGAACACAGACCATGAGTGCAGGTGCATACCCAGATCATGAGAGCAGTTGTGGGCAGGCATCCTGAGCACAGGCAGATCTTGGGGATGGACCCAGTACAGAGGAGTGCACAACTGTGGAAGTAGTGCCATGAGACTGTTAAAGGAGCCTTGGGCAGAGGAACAAGCAAGGGGACCAACAGGAGGCTTGACACTAAGAACAACTAGACCTGAGATATCAGGAGCCTAAAGAGTTCAAACAGACACTGGGTGTGAGGATAAAGTTGAGAGGGCACTAGGCTAAAAATGGAAAGCCAGACTCAGGAACATCAGAGGAGAAAGATCAGCAAGAAGAAATCTTTAACACTTGACAACTTTTAAACAGATAAAATCCAGACAAAAGAGCAAACAACAGAGGAGAACAAAGAAACAAACATATCCAAACCTTCCAAAAATAATGAAAACTGGCCACAAGCTATTGAAGAGTTCAAATCTGAGATGAGGAAAAAGATGGAAGAGATTTGGTGAGAGAAGTGAGAAATAGCTAAAAAGGAAATTAACAGGTTAGAAGACAGAAACTCCCAATTGGAGAAAGATGCCCCAAAAACAAACAAAATGGTCAGCAAATTGGAAACAAAAATATGGCAAGAAAATAAAAGTTTAAAAGGCAGAATTTCACAATTGGAAAGTGAGGCAAGTAAATTGAAGACCAGAAATGACCAGATTGAAAAGGAAAACCAAAAGATTATAGCCAAAAACCAGTCCCTAAAGGCTTGAACAATTAGAAGCTAATGATCTCTCAAGACAGCAAAAACAAATAAAACAAAGTCTAAAGACTGATAAAAGAGAAGGAAACATGAAATATCTCAATGAGAAAGTGACAGACCAAGAAAACAGGTCTAGAAGAGACAATCTGAGAATCATTGGTCTTCCTGAAAAAGCAGAAATTAATAGAAATTTGGACTCAATACTAAAAGAAATTATTCAGCAAAATTGCCCTGAAGTTCTACCACAAGAGGGCAATCTAGACATTGAAAGGATCCGTAGATCACCCTCTACACTATACCCAGAAAAGACAACCACCAGGAATATAATAGCCAAATTCAAGAGCTTCCAAGTAAAAGAAAAAATCTTACAAGAAGCCAGAAAGAAACATTTAGATATCAAGGGGCACCAATCAGGACCACACAGGATCAGGCAGCCTCCACACTAAAAGACTGCAAGGCTTGGAATATAATATTCAGTAAGGCAAGAGAACTGGGTCTACAACCAAGGATCATCTACCCATCAAAACAAACCGTACACTTCTAGGGGTTTAAAGTTCAAGAATATAGAAGATTTCCAAGTATTTGCACAAAAAAGACCAGGACTAAATGGAAAGTTCAATATCCAACCACAAAAATCAAGAGAAACATGAAAAGGTAAATAAGAAACAGAGGGAAAAGAAAGAAAACTCTTATTTTTTTAAAATTTGCCTCTTTAAGGGTTTCAATATGATCTAATTATTGGGATTCCTATGTGGAGAAATGTTATGTATAATTCTCTTTAAGGAACTCTATTCACTATTATAGTATTCACTATTATAGTAATGAAGAATTATTCATAGGGAGAGGTTGGAATACTAAATGGTCAAAGATGATATGGGGGTGGGAAAAAGGGAGGTGGATAGTAGAGGACACCAAGGGAAACTCGAATGAATAAGAAAATTAGGATATTCTATTACACACAAAGAGGGCATGGGAAGGGGAATGGATGAATACTATTATAAGAAGGAGAGGAAGAGAGCATTAAGAGATAATAGTTAAACCTTACTCACAGTGTAATTAACCCTGAGAGGGAAGAGTAGCTTTATCCTTTGGGATATAAACCTCTATCCAACCCTACTGAGAAAGTCAGAAGGGAAAAACCAAGGGGAGCAGGAGAGTGGGGAGGTCATAAAATGGAGGGGAGAAAAAGGGGGAGGGAATTCATTAGGCCTTAAAAATAAATAGAGGGGAATAATAAGGGAGGGGGTAGAAAGAGTACTAAAAAAAGGGAGGGGACAAGGGTTACTGGCATAAAGCAAATGACTGGTTTAAAAGGAAATAGTGTAAGAAGAAGGAGTAGAACTAGGAGAGGATACACAACTGATAATTATAACTCTGAATGTGAATGGGATGACCTTGCCTGCAAAAAGGAAGCAAATAGCAGAGTGGATTAGAAACCCAAATCCTACCATATGTTGTCTACAAGAAATACATATTAGGTGAGTGGACATACACAAGTTTGAAAGGCGTTTGAAAAATCATTTGGGCCTCAAATGAGAAAAAGAAGGCAGGAGTGGCTATTATGATTTCTGACAAAGCCAAAGTAAATATAGATATGATTAAAAAAGACAGGCTAGGTCATTGCATCCTGATTAAAGGCAGTATAGACAATGAGGAAATAACATTGCTCAATATGTATGCATCAAATGGCATAGCATCCAAATTCTTAAAGGAGAAACTGGCAGAGCTCAAGAAGGAAATTGATAGTAAAACTATACTAGTGGGAGATCTAAATATCCCTCTTTTAGATCTAGATAAATCAAACCAAAAAATAAATAACGAGGTAAGAGAGATGAATGAAGTCCTAGAAAAATTAGATTTATTAGATATGTGAAGAAAAATAAATAGGAACAAAAAGGAATCCACCTTCTTTTCAGCTGCACATGGTACATTCAAAAAGATTGACCATGTATTAGGGCATAGAAACATCACAAACAAATGCAGAAGAGCAGAAATAATAAATGAAACCTTCTCAGATCATAATGCAATAAAAATAATAATTAGTAAGGGCACCTGGACAGGCAAATCAAAAAATTATTGGAAATTAAATAATATGATTCTCCAAAACCAGCTAGTCAAAGAAGAAATCATAGAAACAATCAACAATTTCATTAAAGAGAATGACAATGATGAGACATCCTACCAAACTCTGTGGGATGCAGCCAAGGCAGTACTTAAGGGGAAATTTATATCCTTGAGTGCATATATTAACAAATTAGGGAGGTCAGAGATTAATGAATTGGGCATGCAACTTAAAAAATTAGAAAGCAAGCAAATTAAAAATGCCCAGATGAAAACTAAATTAGAAATACTAAAAATCAAGGGAGAAATAAATAAAATCGAAAGTAAAAGAACTCTTGAATTAATAAATAAGACTAGAAGATGGTATTTTGAAAAAAACAGATAAAATAGACAAAGTACTGGTCAATCTAATAAAAAAAAGGAAAGAAGAAAACCAAATTGACAGTATCAAAGATGAAAAGGGAGACCTTACCTCTCATGAAGGGGAAATTAAGGCAATCATTTTTTAAAACCTTTATTAATATTCATTTTTAACCTGTTTACATGCTTCATACCCCTACTTTCCCCTTCACCCACTACTCTCCCCCCACCCATGGTCAACGCACATTTCCACTGGTTGTAACATGTGTCCTTGTTCAGGGCCTATTTCCAAATTGTTGTTAGTTTCATTGGTGTGGTAGTTTCGAGTCCACATCCTCAATCATGTCTGCCTCAGACCATGCATTCAAGCAATTGTTTATCTTCTATGTTTCCTCTCCTGCAGTTCTTCCTCTGAATGTGGGTAATATTCTTTACCCTAAATCCCTCAGAGTAAGGCAATCATTAAAACTATTTCACCCAATTTTATGGCAATAAATATAGCAATCTAGGAGATATGGATGAATATTTACCAAAATACAAATTGCCTAGATTAAAAGCAGAAGAAATCGTATACCTAAATAATTCCATATCAGAAAAAGAAATTGAACAATCCATCAAAGTACTCCCTAAGAATAAAAAATCACCAGAGCCTGACGGATTCACAAGTGAATTCTATCAGACATTCAAAGAGCAACTAATCCCAATACTATACAAATTATTTGATATAATAAGCAAAGAAGGAGTCCTACCAAATTCCTTTTATGACACAAACATGGTACTGATTCCAAAGCCAGGGAGATCAAAAACAGAGAAAGAAAACTATAGACCAATCTCCCTAATGAACAAAGATGCAAAAATTTTAAATAGAATATTAGCAAAGAGACTCGAGCAAGTGATCAAGAGGATCATCCACCATGATCGGGTGGAATTTATACCAGGAATGCAATGATGGTACATTAGGAAAACCATCCACATAATTGACCATATCAACAATCTAACAAACAAAAATCACATGATTATCTCAATAAATGCTGAAAAAGCCTTTGTCAAAATACAGCATCGATTCGTATTGAAAACCCTGGAAAGTTTAGGAATAGAAGGACGTTTCCTAAAAATAATAAACAGTACTTACCTAAAATCCTCAACAAGCATCATATGCAATGGGGATAAATTAGAAGCATTTCCAATAAGATCAGGAGTGAAACAAGGATGTCCATTATCACCTCTATTATTTAACATTGTACTAGAAACATTAGCAGTAGCAATTAGAGAAGAAAAAGAAATTGAAGGTATCAAAATAGGCAGTAAGGAGACTAAGCTATCACTCTTTGCCGATGATATGATGGTCTACTTAAAAAATCCTAGAGAATTTACTAAGAAGCTTGTAGAAATAATCAACAACTTTAGCAAAGTTGCAGGATACAAAATAAATGCACATAAATAATCAGCATTTCTATATATTTCCAACACATTAGAGCAGCAAGAGGTAGAAAGAGAAACACCATTTAAAATCACCCTAGACAATAGAAAATACTTAGGAATCTATCTACCAAGACAAACACAGGAATTATATGAAAAAAACTACAAAACACTTTCCAAACAATTGAAACTAGATCTAAACAATTGGAAAAATATTGATTGCTTATGGGTAGGATGAGCTAAGATAATGAAAATGACCATTCTATCCAAATTATTTTACCTATTTAGCACCATACCTATCAAACTACCAAAAACGTTTTTTACTGAATTAGGAAAAACTATAACAAAGTTCATTTGGAAGTACAAAAGATCAAGAATATCAAGGGAAATAATTTAAAAAATGTGAAGGAAGGAGGCCTAGCAGTACCAGATATTAAACTGTACTATAAAGCAGGAGTCATCAAAACAATATGGTACTGACTAAGAGACAGAAGGGAGGATCAGTGGAATAGACTTGGGGTAAGTGACATCAGCAAGACAGTGTATGATAAACCCAAAGAATCCAACTTTTTGGACATAAATCCACTATTTGACTAAAAAGCTGGGGAATTTGGAAAATAATATGGGTTGAGAACATGTTTAGATCAATATCTCACACCCTACACCAAAATGAATTCAGAATAGGTGAATGACTTGAATATGAAGAGGGAAACTATAAATAAGTTAAGTGAACATAGAATAGTTTACTTGTCAGATCTCTGGGAAATGAAAGATTTTAAAACCAAGTAAGAGTTAAAGAAAATTACAAAATGTAAAATAAATGATTTTGATTATATCAAACTAAAAAGCTTTTGTACAAACAAAAACAATGTAGCCAAAAACAGAAGGGAAACAACAAATTGAGAAAAAATCTTTATAACAAAAAACTCTGAGAAGTGTCTAATTACTCAAATATGCAAGGAGTAAACCAATTGTATAAAAAAATCTAGCCATTCCCCAATTGAAAAAATGGGCAAGAGACATGAATATGCAATTTTCAGATAAAGAAATCAAAACTATCAATAAGCACAAGAGAAAGTGTTCTAAATCTCTAATAATTAGAGTAATGCAAATCAAAAAAATCTGAGGTACCACGTCAGACCTAGCAGATTGGCTAAAATGATAGAAGGGGAGAGTAATGAATGTTGGAGGGGATGTGGTAAAATTGGGATATTAATGCATTGCTCATGGAGTTTTGAACTTATCCAACCATTCTGGATGGCAATTTGGAACTATGCTCAAAAGGCTATAAAAGAATGCCTGCCCTTTGATCCAGCCATACCATTGTTGGGTTTGTACCCCAATGAGATTATAGATAAACAGACTTGTATGAAAATAATTATAGCTGATATTTTTGTGGTGGCAAAAAAAACTGGAAAAGGAGGGTATGCCCTTCAATTGGGGAATGGCTGAACAAATTGTGGTTTATGCTAGTGATGGAATACTATTGTGCTCAAAGGAATAATAAACTTGAAGAATTCCATGTGAACTGGAAAGACCTCCAGGAATTAATGCAGAGCGAAAGGAGCAGAGCCAGAAGAACTTTGTACACAGAGACCAATTCACTGTGGTAAAATAGAATGTAATGGACTTCTGTACTGGCAGTAATGCAATGAACAAGGACAATTCTGAGGGATTTATGGAAAAGAACACTAGCCACATTCAGAGGAAGAACTGTGGAGTGGAAACCCAGAAGTTGGGCAACTGCTTGAACACATGGGTTGAGGCGGACATGATTGGGTATGTAGTCTGGAAACTACCACACCAATACAACTATCAACAATTTGGAAATGGGTCTTGATCAATGACACATGTTAAAACCAGTGGAAATACGCAAAGGCTATGAATTGAGGGGGCGAACGGGGTTGAAGGGGAAAGTAAGGGCTTGAATCATGTAACCATGTTAACTTTTCTAAAAAATAAATATTTAAAAATAAAATAAAATTAAATTAAATTAAAAAAAAATAAAAGTAATGTTTGCACCTATATAACCAGAAGAATAATGTTTCTCTCCCTTGACAAAAATAAGGAAGTCCCGAAGAATTGTGGCTTTTAGGGAAAAGATATTGAATTCTATTTGGACAAGTTGGATTTAAGATGCGAAATAATAGGGTACACTGAGGTTTGTGGAAGTTGAAATTCACTTAGGGATACCTCAGACCCCTTTTAATGCAGTAAGGCAGTTGGGCCTTACCACACTGGGCCAGAGCACAACTTAGTCTTCCAAACAGTTGATATAAAAACTAACAGGAATATTGGTAAAACAAAAGGGAGGGAGGGATGATTTAGGAATGAGGATCCGCTAATCACTAAGCTCTCTCCCTTCCCTCTTCCCTCTACTTTCACCTCTATGTGAAGCCTTCTTGATCTTAATGCTCCCATTCACTCCCTGCTTCTGGCTAATATTCCCAAAGCTCTCTGTATTCTTCCTGACACTATAACTCCTCTCTGATTGGTTTATTAAGTTGTGACAGGTTTCAAGATGAAGGATGAACTCTAGATGTCTGAGTTCAACTCAGCTGGGCCAGGCCTGAGGTTTACCCCTCAGTCCTCACACCTACAACTGACTCTAGACAACGATGTTCTTTGTCTGGATTGAGAGTATGTAGGATCTTCTTCAGGTATATTTCTTTTTGTGAGAAAAGGTACTTTCAAAGGAAATCAAAAGGTTCCCCTTCTCTCACTAACAGGCTTGGTAAATCTGCTTAGCACAGATCAGTTTCTTCCTCTTTCAGCTCCTGGACAGGAAGAGCCCAGTTGCTTGTGGCTCCTTCAAAATTTCCACTTACAAATTCCAGAATCTTTTTCTAGAGTTCCTAGCATGAGGTCATGCTACCCTCTGCAAAACACTTTTTAACTACATTTAAATTCATTTCTATTTCTGTAATTTGATGACATTGGGGTGTGCTGTTTTAAATGTTTATTAAGTAGTCAGAGATGTTAAAATGAAGTTGAGGAGAGAGAAAAAAGCTGGAAAGTTTTGATCTGAGAATTAACTGATAAAGGTGAGAATTAAACTCAGTGGAGCTAATGAGCCAACCAGGTGAGAACATGTAGAGAAAAAAGAGACGAGTGTCCAGGACATGGATATTCTTTGGGGTATACCCTACAATTGTGAAGCATATTATTCATGATTATTTAGCAAAGGAGACCAAGGAGTGGTCATATAAACTGGAAGAGAACCTAAAGCATCTTTCCTTTTGTCCTCTTATCATGAACAAATATTGAATAGAGTTAACTGTGAATATGTGGTCAAATCCATTTTTTCATGCTTATTCAATTAAGGTTTATTAAATGAAGCACAAACAGAGGAAGGCAGATACTTCATAGTAGCTTTAAGCTTGTAATAAAAAAAAACTAATTGGATATATTCACAAAGACCATAACTCTGAACTTTTAACATGATCACTGGCAGTCATACAAGAGGTGGAAAAAGGACATGAAGATATAAAGTCTTTTCGAAACTAAGTTTTGTTTCTCATTAATATTCTTTATTTTGGGATTGAACATATAAGATGAGCATGGGACTTACCAAATTCTGGTTCTTCTTTTTTTTGAACAGGATCTGTCTAGGGGCCAGAAATGGCTCCTGGTAGTATACAATGAGACTTCAAAACATATTCTCTTTTCACGAGGTCTTAGAACTGTTCTTTTTTTCTGTTCAACCACTTTCTGGAGAGATACAACTTCCTTACTTATTAAAGATATATTTCCATAGCAAATACTACTAGGTACAGAAAGCATATTTAATAGTAAATATTTCATGGCTTTCGACTACAAAATAAGCTAATTGTATAGTAGTTACTGGATACCCATTGGCATGCACAAAGGGGGATAAAATTTGGAGTGAACAAATATTGTATAAACATGAACACAATCTATCAATATAGTATGGAACATAGTAAATACTTATTAATAAGATCCTCAAGACCTAAAAAATGGATTTTATTTCAGTGTAAGGGGACATTTAAGACACATTGTTTTGCTGTTAAAACTCCTGCTACAAAACCATGTGAGCAACTTCATCTGGTCATTAAGATGACAAAGCAAATTTTAGGATTCATATACATACTGAAATAAACACATCTTCTAAGATCCAACCATTTTTGTTTTGAGTTGAAATTATTTTCTGGCTGGTTGAAATTTACTTTGGAAAATGCAATATTTCATTTAACCAATTCAATACTTATTTTTCTGGTCTAACCTGCTATTAACATTATTTGTTATAGATAATGACATTTCCATGGAACTTAAAAAAGATATCTACTTCTTAAAGAACAATCTCAAATATTAAAACATACATTTTAGACATCCTAAATTTGAAGACTCTTAGAACAATAAAGTTCTCTTTGAATAAAGAAAAATTTCAATCTTTCCTCAAAGTAGTCATTGTTAAGCACCATATAGTATCATATAAAATGCACAGGACAAAACATAGGCTCTCTTTCCAGCATAGTACAATGATCTTGAAAGTTATTCACATCCTCTCTGTATTTCATTTTTAAATTTGTCAAAAGAGGATTGCAAGATCTAGAGCAAAAGGTTGTTATGGGAGGAGGCATTTTGAGAAAGCACAATACACATAAAATTTATGATAACAATAACCACTCTTGCAACTTTTTTCCCTCAATTCATTCAGCATTTATTAAGAGCCTATTGTGTTTACAAGAGGCTGTTTTAGATGGTGAAACCTTGCAAAGATTAAATGAAAATAAAAAAGAAAGAACCTATGTATAAAAGCTTTACCATTTAAAGTCAACACTTTAGAATGTCTGTACTTGAAAGCTTAATGTGTTCTTAAAATAGAAAATATCAACTTTTTAAAATCACAATAATTGCTTTTGAATAGCTTTACTTTTAGAATACTTTTCCCCCCAAACTCTGTTTTTGTTTACATCTCTATATGAAGCATTTAGTTGTTGTGTTTTTTTTTTCATTTTGAATGTGACTATCATTAGCAATACAAGTATAATGTGACATTGAAATTGAAAACAGTAGAAATATGGACTTAAACGAATGTTTTTCCACATCTTTTTTCTTCTTGAAGTTCCTGGATGAACATTTGAAATATATAAGGCAACTCCCTCTTTTCATACACTGGAGCCAAAACCATTTACTTTTGCCAGAACTTCTTTGATTCTTCCCTTAACCCCTGAAGGTAACCTATAATCTTGGACTTTTGAAGTTAAAAGAGACTTTCAAGTCATATAGTGCATATTGTAACATATTTGACAAGCAACCATCTAATCTTCACTTGAAGTCTCCCTGTGATGAAATAGTGTATAATAGTTTCTTGCATTTTGTGAAAGCTCTAGTTCTAAGGCAGGTTTCATTTTGTGTTTAATTTATATCAAGTTAAAATCTATTACTCAGCAACATCCAACAGACTTCTGCTCCTAGATCTTACCTTTAGTATCAAACTTTTTATTTTTTCCTTAACCTTTTTTTTAAGTATGAACCAAATTTTCACCTTCCCTCTGTCTTTCCTTTCCCCTTCCCTGAGATGACAAGCAATCTGTTATAGATTTTTCATGTGTATAGTGTAAAACATCTTTCCATAGTAGTCATTTTGCAAAAGAGGACACAAACAAACAAAATAAAAGTGAAGAAATAAAATGAAATATAGAATATCTCAGTCTTAATTCAGACTCCATTAGTTCTTTCTTTGGAAAAGGTTGGCAGTTTTGATTATGAGTCCTTGAGGATTTTCTTGGATCACTGCATTGCTAAGAATAGCTGTCATCATATAATATTGCTGTTACTATGTACAATGTTTCTCCTAGTTCTGCTCACTTTATTTTGCACCAGCACATTCAAGTCTTTCTAGGCTTTTCTTTAATCATCCTTTCCATTATTTCTTTTTTTTTCCTTTTAAACCCTTAACTTCTGTGTATTGGCTCCTAGGTGGAAGAGTGGTAAGGGTGGGCAATGGAGGTCAAGTGACTTGCCCAGGGTCACACAGCTGGGAAGTGTCTGAGGCCAGATTGGAACCTAGGACCTCCCGTCTCTAGGCCTGACTCTCAATCCACTGAGCTACCCAGCTGCCCCCTCCATCATTTCTTACAGCATAGTATTATTCCATTTCAATCATATATCATATCTTATTCAGCCATTCTCCAATTGATGGACTTCTCTTCCCAAATTTTTGTCACCACAAAAAGAGTTGTTTTATATGTATTTATACAAATAGATCCATTCTCCTTTTTAAAATCTCTTTGGGATATAGTCCTAGTAGTGGTATTTTTGGATCAAAAGGTATACACAGTTTTATAGCATTAGGGGCATAAATCCAAATTGGCCTTCTGAATGTTTGGATCAATTCACAACTTCATCAGCAGTTCACTAGTGTTCCCATTTTTCTGAACATCCTCTCAAGTATTTATAATTTCCCTTTTTTCATATTAGCCAATCTAATATGTGTGAAGTGTTTACTCATACTTGTTTTAATTTGCATTTCTCTAAATATGAGCAATTTAAAGCATTTAAATGGGATTATTAGCCTTGATTTCTTCATTTGAAAAGAGTCTATTTATATTCTTTGACCATTTGCAATCACTCTTCTTAAAGAGAGCTTTCCTTTCTTTAAGTTTTCACTTTCCCAGTCTATTACTATCCACCTTTCATTTTCTCTCAGTCTATGAAAAATTAAATGGGACTGGGAATGCTCTGGCCACATCAATTCATTTGCATTAATGATCATAGTTTTTAGGTCCCCTACTCTTGTTATATGGTCTTTTATCTATTTTATGACAGAGATTTGTCTTTAGCTAACAAAATAATCTGCTTTAAAAGGATGTATTCACTATAATCAGTTCCCATCTCAAAGATTACATATTATACTTGTGCCACTGTATTCACTGGATCAGTATCCATTGATTCAGTCACCAACAGCTAATGACTGGGAGTGGGGGAAGGAAGAAATAAAAAAGAATGGAAAATTTGGAAAATTCTAGAAAATTTTAAAAAATGGTTCATATATTCAAACCACAAATCGAGTACAGGCTATAACATAGTAGTGTCCACCAGGTCAGAACATGATTCATCTCCTTTCATCCCCATACCCATGATTCCATGTGAAACTTCCTCTGGTTGGCTTCTAGCGTTCTCCCTGATCACATTTATTACAGCATTACTTTAGTGCCTTTGTTTAAGAAAGCTCTTATTTACTGTAATAATGGCTGCAAAATGCAAAAGTGGTGCTGGAATGGATGTGATCCCCTGAATGTGCTGTTGATATAATAATTTTCTGGTTCTGTTACTCATGGTTAACAAAGAGATATATCTGTGGTTTCAGTCATCTGTGATAGGCCTTGAAATATATGCTCAGTAGATATGGGGGACCTCCTGTAGTCTTACAACTTCATATGTTTCCATCTAGAGATTTCCTTCAGTAAGTTAGCTCTGATATTTGGAGTCAACCTTAAATGGGAGAAAATTGCATTCAAGAAAGAGAAAAAGTAATAAAAATTTGTATTGGAAATTCCTAGGTCATTAAGCCAAATTTCTAAGAATAATTGGACGTCACTGTTCTTTTCTTCTCTACTTTCTAAAATAAATAAAATACAGGTTATCACATCAAACATACAAATATTTGCCTCTAGTTCCTGATTGAGAGTATAATAATAATGTAACAATAGATAATTATAACTAAAATTTAAGTAGTGCTTTAAGGTCTGTAAAATACTTTATATAGTGATAATATTTATAACAACAGTATTGGCATTTATAACAGCACTTTAATGTTTGTAAAACACTTTACAAATACAACCTCATTTGTGAATTATAACACCCTGTGAGGTAGGTATTAGTATTAGCCCTATTTACAGATAAAGGAACTGTTAAGTGGCTTACTCAGGGTCACACAGCTAATGTCTGAGGCTGGATGTGAACTGAGGTATTCCTGACCCCAGGTCTAGTGGTATGTTTATTATGCTTCCCATTATCTCATTTGACCCTTATACAAACCCTGCAAGGTGGGTGCTATTATTATATCTGTTCTGAATATGAGGAAACTGAGGCTGAGAGAAATTAAGCAATTTACCTAGTATTGCACAGCTAAGTTTAATATATGAGGAGGAATTTGACCACAACTTTTATTAGCTCCAAGTCCACTGCTTTATCCATCATATGCCACTTACCTGCCTGGCATCATAGAAGATCTCAAAGATCTTCTACAATGAGAAATCTTATGTCTAATAAAGTTAAGCCTTACCTAATAGTATACAGAATTTGAATGCTGGTCCTGTGCCTTTGAAGACAATAGTCTTTTCTCTGTGTTGCAATTGCCTCAGGATCCATTATTTCTGTACTCATATATAAGGGTTAAAATTAAAGGTTGTACTAAATATATAAAAATGTTGTTGGCAAAAACATATTACTCAAGTCAGGATGACTTTTTATGGCAGTTTACTTACAAAAGGAGAAAGAGTGAAAGCAAGAAAATCAGAGAGAGTAAATAATCACTCCGGCCTAGTCAAAATCAGGCAGGACTTCAGAGGCCCAAGCAAAGGGGGCCCAGAGGAAAATTAAACAAGGGTTTTATCTATGTGACCTCCTCCAAGATGAGGGGCCTCTCTGGAGGCTAGTACCTCCAGAAAAGCCAGGAAATGGAGTCAGCCTTTTCCAATAACCCACATGGTAGTTCTAAGGGAAAATCCAAGAGCAGTCTTAAGTCCCCAGCCGGAGCTCCTTCAAGGTCAAGTTCAAAGGCCAAGAGCTAGTCACAGGAAGTTCTTGCCACTTTTAAAAGACCCTTCCTTTTTGTCACTTCCTGTGCCTTCCTTCAACTTTATGTGGACCAATTGCAGCTATAGCCTTGCTTAGGACTGCCCAGGGAATTGTCAGTCAATTCTGATTTGTCACTATTGAACACTTGGGTCACAGACCTCCCCATACTTATTAATAAATGGGCTGTGTACACTTGTGATTAAATCCAAAAATGGGAAGGGGAGAGTTAATCCCATCTTCACACATAGATCATTCTGGTAACTAAATGGGGACCAAGGCATTTGAAAGGTTGGGATTGTTGCTTTGCAAATTTAGTTTGATTTTAGTTTCCTTTGAGTTTCCCTGAATTCTAAATGTCAAGACCTAACTCTTAATTGTTGCCTCAAATGACATGCTATCATGAGCTTGGACCCTACTGACTATAGAGTCTTGTAGGACTTGAAAACTTGGACTCCACTCACAGTAAATGTCTCACCTTAAATACACAAGTAAGTAATGCCCAGCAAATTATCAACAAATTAAGTTTATGCTTCAACTGAAAAGTTTTTTTTTTTAATTTAAGGCACACCTATCGAAATCCATGAGGGAATGCTCGCATATCAAAATACTACTTATTAAATCTAGTAAGGTAATGAATTATTTTTGTACTTTTTCTTCAGATGTATTGTTGTTTGGATGTGGTTTTTTAAACATCTTTCTGAAGTGTTAAGGTATGTTTTCTCCAATTGATGATTAAGTTACAATTAGATATAATCCACGGCACTGGAAGTAAATGACTTATTTTCTTCAGATTAAATGAAATAATAATTAGATTTAGTCTAAATGATATTTAGTCTTTATAGCCTTCTTCCTCTTCCCTCATTCAAATCAGCCAATCACTTCCAGAATCTATTATCTGAATCATTGAACTTTTGTCAGTGGAACTGGTTCCTTTCCCTTTGAATATAAAGTCTCTGGTGCCTTTTTATGACTATTATGATTTTAATTATTTTTTCAGATTATATGTCAAAAATAGTAATTTTCTAATTGTTTTCTGAAATGTTGCAATTCATGTTTTCTCTCTCCCTCCCATCCCTATCCCTTCCATAATAATGCAAATAATATGATAGAGATTGTACATGTATTACTTATAATACATATTTCCATGTTTGTTATATTGTGAAATGTAACATATATCTCTTATAACAAAGAAAAAATAGGGAGAAAATAAAACAAAGGATGGTATGCTTCAATTTCCCCTCATACTGCATTTGCTGGTTGCAGATAAACTTTTTTTGTCAAGTATCACTTGGAGTTATCCTGAATCCTTGCCATGTTGAGTCATTCATAGTTGATCATCATACACTATTATTGTTACTGTATACAACTTAGTCTTTTCCCAATTGTTGGGCATCTCTTTCTAGTTCTTTGCCACCATAAAAAGATCTGCAATAAATACTTTTGTACAAGTAGGTCCTTTTCCCCTATTTTTAATCTCTTTGAGTATTGACATTGCTGGGTCAGATTATACATATTTTTATATCTTTTTCGTCATGGTTCCAAATCGATCTCCAGAATGGTTGGATCAGTTCATAGGTCCATAGTGTAGTAGTGTCCCAGTTTTTCCACATGCTCTCCAACATTTATAATTTTCCTTTTTTTTGTCATGTTAGCCAAACTTTGATTGTTTCCAGGAAAATGAATCTTCTGCACTGTATCTCCAATTTTTGAACAAGTATTAACAAAACTTCCTCTGGATGTTGGTTGTCTGAGTTCTAGAATACAATTTGATATAGTGATTGGATTTCTCTTTATCACTTTGAGACTATTTGTACCCCAATGTAGCTAAGGTGTTATGCATTCACTATGAAAAAAAGGAGAAATCAATATTATTATAAATGTATTATATTTTGTACCTGACAACAATTCTGTGTTTCCCTTTAATCTAGTTCTTGGTAGGAATGGAATAAGCTTCTCTAGTGTCAGTTGTCAATTCTCTAGTGTTATTGATTCAGAAATTCATCCTTATTAAAGTATAAATGATTTACCTTGCATTAGTCTTTCATTGGAACAGAACTTCTATTTAGATTCACTTCTAGGATGCCACAGTGTCTAACCTCATCACCCCTTTCTAAAATCCTTTTCTTCCTTTATCTTTACTTTTTAATTCGTTCCTTTTTTCCCCTCAACTTCTTACTTGATTATTAAAGAATCAGCCAACTTTCAAATAATTCACACTACCAGATTATTTTAAAGTTTGTGGGAGAGATCTGGTGATGTGATACAACAATTGAGGAGAGGCTTCTGAAAAGGGTATGTGTTTAAGGGCATAAAAAAGATTATTTGATTCTTTATGTCCTTACAATTTTTCTCTGGTCTGGCACTATTTTCCTTTGAATGTATATAGTAAAAAGAAAGTTCTTCACCTAGATATTAGGAACCCTATACAGGCACACTCATGGTCAGTTTGCAAAAAAACAAAAAACAAAAATCAAAACACATACCCCTTCTTAACTGTTTCGAGCCTCAATAGCATCTGGTAACTGGAATAGTAGGATTTTCTGACTCTAGTCTCTTATACTAGATTATGGGGAAATTGGTTAGTTCCTTGAATTGATGACAGGTTGAGAACAATAGAGACAAGGCCATAGAGGTAGGGGAAAAGAAAATTCTAGAAAGTCCAGATGAAGCTAGAGAATATGGTACTTCAGAACTAAGGCAGGGAAGCAAGGCTTTGTTCAAGTGCTGAAAATTTAAAGGGGATCTCCTTCCTCTTTTACTTGGTAGATATAATTAAATATAAGATGTAAAATTGGCCAGATCACCTCTATTGTGCAAAGACTAGCTTAATGTGGGAGGAGTTTTCCCTTACTTGGTATTACCTTTTGCTCTGAAAATTATTTTATTCACTTTCCAGTACTAGCCACATATTTGTAGGAAATTCCCCAAAAATGTCCTCCAAAGCCCAGGACTTAATTTACCTTATTTAGGTAAGCCTTTGCAAAGAAATTGAGTGGTTTTGGAAAAGCTTTCAAATGTGAGTAAAAAATTTTCAAAATAACGAATTCTTTGTCTCAGCTATTAGTGAGTCCTAGACTATACAGAGACATCTGTGACAAGAATCACTCATTAGCTGCCACCCAAATACAAACATTTAAGGCAGGTGGAATTACAATTATTTTCTGAATGATGTGAAACTCTTGAATATCAGCCATCAGCTTAACACCTAAGAGAGAGGAGGGGATTAATATAACAAGAATGAAGGAGTAGAAAATCAGAGAAGTCTACAATGTAAGGAGAAATATATTAGGGATTTGAGGGGTTGAAGCAAAAACTGAGATACTCATCCTTCCTTTTCTCAGCTTTAAAGTAAAACTGCCCTGCATCCTTGAGTGTGACCAGACACTACTCTTTGTTTTAAATTCAGGGAAGTGCTATTTGGAAGTGTCTAGCAGACTCCTTATGGACACGTGGAGACTATGAGACTACATTTCCCATGAATCCAATGGGTTTTCCAGTTTCCGGTTTTGGGTGGGGGGACGTCAGATGTCCCCCACGCATAGGACAGTTTAAATTCGGAGGAGGGCGTAGAGAAGGACTCTTGGTTTTGCTGAGTAGCTGGCTGGCGTACAAAAGGGACAAGATGGGCTCTGGCGGTAAATTTAAAAGTTAGAAGCAATCATATATATTTACCATCAAGGCCATGGCTATTAAAATATTAATTTCTCTTATTTTATCAGTCTTTATCATTTTTAATCTTAACAATTATGGCAACAATACGAAGTTTGGATTAAGAATTCCCAATTTTCCAGATAGCCTAATGAGGGCATTTAGAGCCATGCCTGCCTTTTGGCCATTTTGATCAGCACTTTTGAGCAATGCTCTCCATGCTTTTGCTAAAAGCAACAGCATGTTTTTGCCTCACATGGGACTCAGCCAGCCAGTCCAGCCTGACCCACCTTGGGAGTTCAGGCCAGCTGATTCTGGCTTCTGGCTTTAAACCCAAAATGCCAGTGCCCAGCCAATGTTCTCTGCTGACTATCTTCCTGGTCCTGACCTGGCCTCCCTTTCTCCTCTTCTGTTCTCAGCCGAATCTCGTGCCCACCAGTGCAGACCATTTCTGTGGATCCAGAATCCTGAGATTTCAGAGTGACCCCACCCTGACTTGCTGAACGCTGCCATTTCAGTTTCAGCCTCTGCTGCTAAAGATTTGGGAAGTATCCCCCTTTCTCCCTACTCTTTTTACTCCATTCTTGCCTTTCACTGGGAACACCCGCCCTCAATTTCTACATGTGGGATTTTCTACAAAACTGACCTGAGCTTTTCTCTAGCCCAGAGCCCATGATCCCACGTGGACTCTAGTGTCTAAACCTTGAACTAGGGATTACTCTTCATTGGGTTCATGGCCTATTCAAACTTTCTTTTGATTATTAAAAACTGGAACTCAGGGAAAGAGATTCATCCCATACTTGCTCAGAACTTTGAATTAAGAGCAGAGACTGATTATAAGGACCCTGAATTTGAACTTTAAAATGGACCAGAGGTGGATTTTAAAACCTCAGTTTTCTTTCTGTTTTAAAGAGACTCTGTATCTTACTGTATTTTGCTGATTAGTTTTATGAATTAATTTTGCTTATTTCATTGATTTTCCTGTTGCATGGAATCATTTTAAGGTAATGAAGTTTCTGCTTATGATTTTATTATATTTCCTAATTTATTTAAAGTTTTACTGTATCAAAACAATGCTGTTATATGTACCATCTATGAACATCCTATAGGAGACATGTCTTTTAAGTTTTATTCTGTCTTGTTAATTGTATAGAACCTTGGAAGTTCCCATGCCTTGAGATTTAAATTGTAATTTTATGAGAGGTCTTTTAACTTTTATTTTAGATCCTAAAGAATTGTTGTCTTAAAAGATAAGCTTTTATATGTTTTATTATAAGAAAAATTTTTGCCTTAAATAGGTAGAAGTATGAAAATTTCCTACCTGGGATTTTTTTTAAAACAGGAAGCCAAGGAGCTCCTGTATATTTTTATCAGAAGGATCTAGAATTCCTGAGGATAATTTAGATAAGAAGGTTTTTTAAATATCAGATTTTGATATGGAAGCAGT
>NC_058130.1:326497440-326528240 GCF_016433145.1 Gracilinanus agilis
TATATATATATATATATATATATATATATATATATATATATATTTGATTTTTAAAATATTCTTTTTTTAATTAGAGCAATTGATTTTTCCTTTTTTCTCATCTTGTACTGGAAGTACATATATAATCATTATTTATCTTTTTTTTTTAATTTTACAGTGATATAAGCTTAATGCAAAAACCTGAAGAGCCTGAGAATATGGGGCTGTGATTTAATGCCTTTCTGTCTGATTCCAGGAGAAGTGCAGAGCCACATGGTCACAGAGACTAGACTAAGAATCTGCATGGATTGCAGAGGTCTATGCCAATACTTTAGAGCTTGAAATCAGGGTTTGAGTTCTGGAGTCTCAGTCTTTTCTAAAACTTTAGAGGACGTGGGTCCCCTCAACTTAAATTCCTGGTGAAGCACCTAAGATTGGTTATTTATTTGGCTCACTTCCCTGAAAAGTTGATGGCAAATCAGATCAGAGAGAGACATTTCCCTTATTTCACTTATATATAGAGAGAATTTTCTATAAGTCCTGGCCTTGAATGAGTAATAGCAAACTGATTAAATCACTTTCATTAGGCCTTGATTCAAAGGCCTGTTATAAGTTTATTTTCCCTACATTTTTTGCACATTTTACATTTCATTCACAAGTTAATTTTTTTCTTTTTTCTTGAATTTTATTCTTTTTATTTTGCCAATTGATTTCATACAACCCCTGTGACTCAGCCACTCATCCTTAGCTGACCTGAGGTACCCTTTTAAAGGAAAAAAGGTGTGTTTAGAATTTTCCTCAGGGGGATGTGTATTAAGGTTTTTAAAAATAAAAAATGTAAAAAATATATGTATATTTAACTCTTTTAGGAGTAATTTCAGGAGGAAATGTATGATTATTAGAAGGAAATGTATGTTTTATAATCTATAATGTTAAGTTTAAATTCTTTTGAGAATAATTTCAGGATAAGGATTTTGCCATCTCCCTAGAATCTAGACGATGGACCTGTTTGGTGAATGCACCAAAAGATGCTTAAAGACCCTTCACTGGACCATGGAAACCAAAATTGAACTTTGGGATGCAGTTGATTGAACTATGGGGAGTTGAACGAGTTAAATGCATTAGTTTTAAATGTACACTACTATGCCAATAGGGAACTGCTCCTAAATTGGTTTTTTGTCAATGAGGCTAGTTTTATCCATTTGTTCATCTACTTCTTTTATCCCTCAAATTCCTGAAATTTAGAAGTTGTCTAGGTTTACAGATCCAGGGAAGAAAAAGGGCCAACCTTTTTTTTTGCCGGATCTCAGGGGGAAATGTTTGTTTTAAATTCAGGGAAGTGCTATTTGGAAGTGTCTATGAGACTACATTTCCCATGAATCCAATGGGTTTTCTGGTTTCCGGTTTTGGGTGGGGGAACGTCAGACGTCCCCCATGCATAGGAAAGTTTAAATTCGGAGGAGGGCCTAGAGAAGGCCTCTTGGTTTTGCTGAGTGGCTGGCTGGTGTAAGAGAGGGACAAGATGGGCTCTGGCAGTAAATTTAAAAGTTAGTCAGGTGCAGTCATATATATTTTACCGACATGGCCATGGCTTTAATTAAACTACTAATTTCTCTTATTATATCAGTCTTTATCATTTTTAATCTTAACACTACCTCTGAGAGGGAGGACTGCTATCAGCTAGCAACCTTGTTTGTGTCAAGCTCTGACCATATCCCAGGATCAAGAGAGAGGAAAACTAAATCCTAAGGGGGAGCAGTGGCATTGTGGTATTAGGTGTTAAGTAACTGGCATATGATATGTACCCAATAAATGACTGATTAAAAGTCTTCAAGGCTCACTGATTATCTTATAAAGACAGAGGTAGAATTATATCTGAATAGACAGTCCTAATTTTTTTAATCTTTATCTTCCATCTTAGAATCAAAGCAAAAGAGTGGTAAGGGGTAGATAGGCAATGGAGATTAAGTGACTTGCCCAGGGTCCCATTGCTAGGAAGTATCTAACATCACATTTAAACCAAAAATCTTTTGTCTTTTGACCTGGCTCTCAATCCACTATAGCACCTGGCTAGGCAACACTACTCTTGGTGTAAATGCATCCAATAAAATTAGATCACACAAAAAGCAGTTATGGTTCTATAGGGGGCCATGCCTCTATATGATTTTTTGGGGTCCTGAGCGGCGTGGTGGCATAGGATGGTTAAAGCAGGAGAAAGAAAATGAGAACAACTAGACTAGTGGTTAGCCCATGCTGTCCCAAAGTCTGTGGGCTTGGGAGTTTATTATATACTGGTTTCAAACAAAGAACACAGCTATGAAGGGGTAACAGATCATACATAACCCATTAAAGTCTAAAGAGTAAACGTATAAGTACCAAGACAATGGCCAAATTCCAACCATCAATTAGTAGGGATAATTCTGGGAGAGGAAATATTTTTATGGAGATGCTCACTTATTGAGTTCTATCTTCCAGGATTATAGGCACCTGGACAAATAAAGTCAAGACTAAAAGCGCCATACTTATCTAAGTATGCAGACTTATCTTAAGTAATGTTTGTCAGGGTCCAGGCTTCTTAATTATCAAGGAGAGGAATCATTAACTCAGTAGATGCTGGTCTGCCGCTTCAAAGTTTTCCAATAGGAGTTCTAAGAAAGGTGGGGATCAAAACTGAGTCAAAAGAGGAGCCTCAGATTTTTATCTTAGATGGCCCATTCTGTCTGCATTCCTGACATGCAGTGCAGAAAAATCATACACACAGTTTTACTTGCCGATGATTTTGTAATGGGATCCAGATAAAATATCTGTTACAGACTCTGTTTCTCTAAATGACTCCTAATAGCCTCTTGGAGGGATCAAGTTGATTTTGGATTAACCTACCTGCTGGTACCAGAGCCTTTTGGGGCTCAGGTGACCAGGACCAAACACAAAGACTGCCTCAGCCTGGATTGATCACATAGGGAATCCAGATAACAGGCCCTAAATTTGATCCTATTTCTCCAAAGGCTTTAATACATAGAACGGCTTCCCACATGGTTCAGTGAAGATAATAGTGAGCTGTGTAGGCTCTACCCTATTCTTTTCTCAGAGTTGACTTTCTTGTCTCTTTCAAGATCTGGCTTCTGTCTTTTTCTTTTTTTTTTAATTTGAAAATTTTTATTTAATTAATTAATTTAGAATATTTTACATGGTTACATAATTCATGTGCTTTCCCTCCCCTCTTCCCATCACCCTCCCATAGTGAATGTGCAATTCTACTGGGTTTTACATGTGACATTGATCTAGACCTAATTCCATACTATTAATATTTACATTAGGGTGATTACTTAGAAGCTATATCCACAATCATATCCGCATCAAACGGTGATCAATCAGTTGTTTTTCTTCTATGTTTCTACTTCCACAGTTCTTTCTCTGGATGTGGATAGCAGTCTTTCTCTTAAGTCCCTCAGAATTGCCCTGCTTGCATCATTGCATTGCTGCTAGTAGAGAAGTCCATTACAATTGATTGTACCGCAGTGTATCAGTCTCTGATTTTTTGCTACCACAAAGAGCATGGCTATAAATATTTTGGTATAAGTCTTTTTCCTTATTATCTCTTTGGGGTATAAACCCAGTAGTGGTATGGCTGGATCAAAAGTCAGACAGTCTTTTAAAGCCCTTTGTATATGTAAGGGGGGAAAAGAGGTTTTATGGGTTCAATATATTAAAAGATGTTGCAGAGGACTGAACTATTATCAATCCTCAATTAAGAATAATCTCAAGTCAAAATTTACTTTTATGGAAGTTTATTTACAATTCAATAATAATAAGGAAATAAGAATCTAACCCAGTAGGTAATTTATTACAACCCTCTAATTAATCCAGGTAGATCTTAACCCTTAGCAGAGAGTTAGAGGCCAGGAGGTGAATGGAGCAAAACTTCATTCACCAAGTCTACTAAAAGAATTTTCTTAAGAGAAGTTCAGGAAGATTCAGTCAGTCTTTTACTTACCACATGGAATTCAAAAAAGATATTTAAAGCAGTCTCACCAGGGTCTCAGTGTTCCAACACTCCTCCACAAACCAGAAGAGGTCTGTCACCAGATGCTCTCTTCTACCAAAGACCTCTCACTCACTCAACTCCCTCTTTTTAAAGGGGTCACTAATGAGTCACTTCCTGTGCCTCCCTCCTAATTTGCATGTCCAATCACAATAGAGGATTCTCATAGTACTGCCTAGGGGGCAGTCAGTTGATTCTGATTCATCACCCACTCTAGCACACATGGATTACAGACCTCCCAGAAGTAGAGGTATTCTCACTTGTGGTGATTAAATCTAAAGATGGGCAGAATAGACTTAACCTAATTATCACATATATAATTCCAAATTGCCATCCAGAATGGTTGAATCAATTCATAACTTTACATACAATGTATTAATGTCTGGGTTCTATTTTTACTGCAATATCTAGAATTCTTAGACTCCTAGTTATCTTTATGGGGAATTGGATTTTTGGGGAACACATTACATTCAACTCTAGGATATGATAGTGGTATAATATAAAATAAAAACATCTACCATATACATATGTAGTAAATGTGCATATATATTATAGGGGGTTCAGGGAAGATTAGCACCTCTGGTGTAAGGGTTTGCAGAGCTATTTTCAGGGCTCCTTATCCATTGTTGGTATTTACCTTTCATCCATATCTCACCTATAGCTCCAAGATGCCTGCATTACATTGCTCCTAATCTTAAATCTAGTTAAGTACTTTAATATATGCATATAATATCTTATTACAAAATTACTTACAATTAAAGTGAACATATTAAAATATATCATGTATAATTATGCACTCATTTATTATAATATTTTATAGAACACACCCATGAATTCAAGATTAATAAGTTGGGTAGTTTTTGTTTTCAATTTAAAACATTATCATGCTCCTCACATTATTCATCCTCCAGTTTTATGGGCCCTGTTGTTGCTTAATAAATGTTCTATAATAATATTTTCATATAAGTGGTGCAAATATCTTTCAAATCATAGTTTTGAAAAAAAAGTTCAGTTTATATTCACTATTTGTACCATTATACTTATATGCCTAACATTCTAGAAAGAGGTTTACTTTGACCTGTACTAACCTTAAATTTAAGACATCAGCTCTGTGGAAAATTGAAAAACTCTCCTTCTAGTTTCTTGTTGAAATTGGTATGTGCTAAGATTTTCCCATAAAACAAACAGTTTGATAATAGCTAAGCCAGAATAACATATAAAACAAAAGAGCACCTTAGTGATGTTTTATTGGGGCTTTGAAAGCTGTGCAAAATGATATTATTTACAATTTAAAGAAAAGTGACCTCTTCGGAAGTAAACTCTTTTCAGAAAAATACAATATCACTTGTTTTTTATGAATCTAGTTTTCTTTTATGGCCAGGTATTGAGCTTTACTATTGTATATCAATGGTCATGCAATCTTCTAATATTATTTTATAGACAAAATTTTCTATGGGGATGGGACCTTTCTATGAGGTTTGCTTATAAGACCATAATTTGTGTATTCTAGAAAAAAAAGTAATTATTAATATTCACCCTCTCAATATCCACATCAATCTATTAACAATAATTTCTTACATAGTTCTTATACACTCAGCACTTCGGAACAACAATTGGGAACATTAAAGTATAGGTTGGATGATTGGCCATGAATCTTATACAAGTGATTTTTACAATTGATACCCAGGTGTATTTGTGAATGTTTTGTCTGGAAATGAGCTAGATTACCCCCTGGGATATCTGAAAACTCAAAGATTTTACTGGAGAGGATCAAATAATATATGTAAACGATTTGGAAATGTTAAAGCATAAATTTATAATTCATCCATGTGCACCCATATACATATATATGCATGTATTTATGTGTGTATGAATATAATGCTTTAATGTTTACAAAACATTTTACACACATTATCTCACCCACATACCCCATAAAAGGCACATGTTATCATTATCTTCAACTTCCAGATGAAGAAACCTAGGCTCTAAGAGGCTTAGTACCTTATGTGGACGTATAGTTAGTGTTTGTAGTAGAATTTGCAACCATGTCTTCTTGACTCCAAAGGCAGTACTCTGTTCACTATGCTACCTTGCCTTTCAAGCTGTGTGACCTTCAAGAAATTATTTAAATCTTCTAGGACTTAGTTTCATTCATAAGCTGAAAGAAATGAGACTAGAAGATCTCTCAGGCTAGGTACCTTTCTTTTAAAAATACTTATAAGAAGGAAAACAAACAAAAAAGCTCATAATTATTTTAACATATTAAACAACTGTTATCACAATTTGTTTCAATAAAAAAGACATTGAAATAATAATTATTGTAAATATAATTAGAAAATTTTCCTCTCCTAATTATTTCACCTTTTTTAATGTCTACTTATTTGCTAGATCAGATTACAATATATTCTCTCATAATTATAATCATATATTCTGGTTTCCTTCAAAATATATTTAGCACTTGAGGGTTTTGCAATTTATTTTTAGTTGTTGTTGTTACTTTGATGAGGAAATGAATGGCTCAGGACACTAGCTATTTATTCTCCTAGCTCCATTGATAAGATAAGAGATTTTCTCTCCATTTGGTGTCTTCCCTTCAATCTATGTTTAACTATGAAATTTTGTTATGAAGTTGCTATATATGAAATATAATGTATAGGCAAAATAAAATGGATTTGCTATCCAAATAATTCAGTAATATACCTAAAATCAATATATTAAGCAATTCAGGGCCATATCAAATTAAGGGAGAAATTGTTTCATTCTGTACCTTCCATTCCAGGAATTTAATCATTCACTTATGTCCAATGATGACAATAGATCAGTAAATGGAGATAGAATAGTAATCCAAATTCTTTTCCATGTCTGAAGAGAGGTAATGCCATGTTGGAGTTAGCCAGGACAAAGATATAAATAAAAGTATAATTAATTCTGTTTCTTGATACTAAAGTAATAACAGAACACATTATTGGGCATTAAGGAATCCTGGATAAGAAACTGATAAGTTTAAAAGTCAAAGACTGTGTTTTTGTTATTGTTGCTTTTTGAAGAAGGGAGAGAATAAGATATCTTGGAGATGGACAACCATTTAAGAAGATCATGTAGGGCAGCTAAGCAACACAGTGGATAGAGAGCAAGACCTGGAATCAGGAGGACTTGGGTTTAGTCTGGCCTGACACTTCCTAGCTGTGTTTGAATTCTGGCCCTTAACCTCTATTGCCTAGTATTTGCCACTCTTTTATCTTAGAATTTATATAAAGAGAGAATGTAATGGTTTAAAAAAAGGGAAAAGGGGGAAAAAGATCATGTCTGAAAGTAGCATTTGGATTTTTGGACCACAACTTTAAACACAATGCATGCCAAGAAAATTATATTTGCTTGATGGATCTAATGATGAGCTTTTTCAAAAGAAAATGAAACTACCTTCATATATATGTTATGCCTGACTTCACAGAATAGAAAATATAGCATAGGAAAAAATATCCATAGGATAGTTCAGTAATTCATGTGATAAATGATCAAAGAATAAAATAGAAATAATAATAATACTGATAATCATAAAGTCTATGATCTATAAATTTATTCACAAAGCATGTATAGATGGATGGAGTTATAATGGTGGCTTAGGAGTACCTAAAGCCATAACCTCTCCAAAGCATCCTTCCAAACTAATATTCACATCTTCATATCATAGCTTCAAAGTAAACAGAAATCCAAACCCAATAATAAGAAGTCATGAGATTCTCCTACTGAAAATAACTTGAAAAGTAGACACAGTCCATCTATTTTCATGGAAAAAGGGAGAGGCATTCTCCCTCACCCAGTGCTCTGAGACCTCCGTTACTCAGCACACTGTGTGAGACATGCAGAGATGGCAGCCATGAGGGGTAGCGAGGGTTTGCCTCTGACCACCACACATAGTCCAGGGTTATAACAAGGACTGGCAGGGAGAATCTAGTGGGGGAAGAGGGAAATGTACCTGGATGGACACCTTCAGTCCCCTGGTTACAGTGAAATATTAGACCCAGGCCAGGCCAGAGCAGCAGGTTAGCTCAACTAGCTGAATCCAGTTTACCAGCAAAGGATAGAGAAAATAAAAGATCTGGCCTTAGGGCAGAAAAGCTCAAATACTGTTTAAATAAATCAACAGAGGAACAAGTCTTCATAGTCCATAAGGATGAAGGAAAAAAAAGTAAATAAAATCAAGAAAAAAAAAGCTACAATGGAAAACTTCTTTGGGGGTGAAGACCAAAGAACTGAACCAGTGGATGAGGACCAGGACCAATAATCATCAAGCAAAGCCTGAAAAAAAACCTAAAGAAATGGATGTAGACAATGGAGGAACTTGAACAGGAATTTGAAAATCAAATAAAGCTTGTTGAAGAAAAATGGCAAAAAGAAAATAGTAACTGGAAAAGCAAAATAGGTCATCTGGAAACAGAAGCACAGACATTGAAAGCTGGAACTGACCTGCTGAAAATTGAATTAAAAAAAGTGAGAAGAGAAAAATGATTTCAAAGGAAGAATGGACCAAAAGGCAAAGGAAACTCAAAAGACCATGGAAGAAATTCAGTCTCTAAAAATTAGAATTGGGAATTAGAATTTAATGACTTCACAAGACTCTAAGACAAAATAAAAGAAAATCAAAAGAATGACAAAATATAAGATGCTATAAGATGCATCAATGAGAACAACTAACCTGGAGAATACAAGGTTAAAGCAAAAGAGAGACTGAAAGAATCCACAGATCACCACTGGCATTAAATCACCAATTGACAACTCCCAAGAATGTCATAGCCAAACTCAAAAACTCCTAGACCAAAGAAAAGATTCTGCAAGCTGCTAGAAAGAAGTGTAAATAGTTTCACAAAAAGCCATCTTGTGCAAACTGCTGCAAGATGGGGCTTCAGATTTTGGAATCCCCAGAGCTGGCACGAGCTAGCCTGAGACTGGGAAAGACTATTGGAGCACCCCTATAAATAGGAGGTCAACCCTAAGCAAAGGAACTCAGTTGTGAGTTAAGGCAGGTGTAAGGGTAGAAAGGTGAAAGTTCTCCAGACAAACCCAGAAGCTGCACCATAAACCAGTGTTAACTGAATCACTTTAGGGTTAGTTATTTAGGGCTATTATCTTTATATCCTGCTATCAGCAGTTGTTTACCATCATCAACAAGATTAATTAATAACATGATCAAGAAAACTATTCCAGATCTACAACTATTTTATAATCAGCCTAGTTCGATTTACATCTAACAATCTAACTAGGCTGATTATAAAATAGTTGTAGATCTTGAGCTAGGCTTAAGGTTGCCAGGCCAGCCAGTTTTGCAGGATTCTGTTTGTGGCTTTTCCCTCTGGGAACTGCCTGAAGATTTATTCAACTAGTTATTTTAGTCCAGTTTATACTTAAACCTTTCTCCTATAACCATCTTCCCTCAATCCTTCAATCATCCTTAAATTGTTCCTGTTATCATCAATTAAATTCGTTAACTGATACTCAATATTTGTTTACTGATCTGGTTCATCAGTCTCAAGAAGATCATCATAGTGAAGTGTGTCAGTTGAAGTGATTCCTTAACTGGGAAGGTTTTCACAGACTGAACATTATCTCCTGTCTGTGATTAATTTCCAATGGAATTAAGATCCTTTGGTTTCCTTGCAGTCAGATTAGCATAACCAGTTTTATCAAGAAGTCACTGAGTTCTATACCATCAAGATATAAAGATCATGGTCTGTTCGTCAGTTGAGAATTCTCAGTGACTGCTTACTGGCCCAGTAAGGACTAGTGCTGTCCATCTTCTGAACACAAAGCAAGCTGGTGCTTTCTAGTCTCCTTACATTTTTGGTTGAGCCAGCTTAGGGTTAAAAGACCTTGTGTTAAGGATGGCATACTCTTTGGGAAGAGTGGTTTTCATACTAGTAAGTAGCTCCTTTCTTTTTTATACCCTTTGGACTGGGGCATACAAGCTGTTGTATGACAGATACAAGTGGATGACCATCGGCATAGCCGAGGTGATATCTTTCCTTCCAACATATGGGGCTATATTACTTTCCATTTTCCAAGGCTTAAGCTAGAGATTATTGAGGGACAAACTGGTACTGGTGTGGCTGAGAAGGACAGTCAGGAAAATGATAAAGGGGCTGAAGCTACAGTAAATATTCTCCCAATCTGTGAAAGAACTGTCATTCAACCTGATTTGGGGATTTTACATGTGAAAGGGTATAATCCTTTCTCTGGGGGTGACCTGGAAATCTTGAGACATAGATTTTCAAAGTTTATCTTGATTGCCATGAAAATATAAAAGAACTGAAAAGGACAATCAAGTTGTTCAACCCCACATTTGAAAACCTGGAATTTCTGCTTACTGAATTTTATTTCCAGAGTGAGAAAGCCAAATTTATAGATGAGACTAGGAGCAATACTAACGTTGCTTCCTGGCCTGAACACTACCATGACTTAGGATTACTTTTCATGCAAGCATGGCTTATCTTAAAGGGTGTCGTGAAGATTTGACAGAAGCTATGAGATTGCATGCCCATAGTCCAAACTCATGAGGAAAGTATGAGAAATTGAGGCAGGATGATGATGAACATCCTAGCATCTTCCTGGATATGCTAGTTAAAGCTGCAGAAACATTACTGGGCTTTAGAGACTTGTGTTCTGAGGAAACAGTACAACACATAAGGAGGCAGTTTGTAAAGGGAAGTGCTGTCTCAATACAAACTTATTTTAAGTTGCACTGCCTGGGGTGGAAAGTCTCTCCATTGATGACCTTAGGAACACTGCTATGTATGTTCATGATTCCAAAGAGAAAGAGATAAAAGCTTCCAAAGGCAATGACAAGAATAAGGACTCCATTATAGCTGAGTTGAAGAAGCAACACAAAGAGGCTAGGAAACAAAAGGAGATAGAAGAAATAAAGAACCCAGCACTCCAAACTCAGAGTCAGCAGAGTCAGAGTCAACCCAGACAGACCATCATTGATAATACCACTGTCAAAAGGTGTTTTTTTTATGTGGCAGGGAAGGTCACATAGTGAGACAGTGTCAATTCAAGGCCCAAATCAATTTTAATAAGAGTTATAACAACAATAATAATAACACTAGAAAGAACACCTATTACAATTTGAGGTGGAGCAATGCAAACTGGAACACCAACAATAACAACCATAGCTCCATATTTTTAAGACAAAAAAACCTAAAAGTAAGATGGATTAAATTACAGAATAAACATTTGAATCTGGCTTATATGTGTTTTCTTCAATACAACATATAAACTCTCATAGCAAGTATATAATAATAAAGTAATGAAGAATTGTCAAATGTGATTATTGAATGGTTATTGGTGATGCTTGAAAAATCCTTTATAACATAATTGGGTGGATTTGGAATTACTTGAATCATTGGAATCAAAGTTATATCATTAATGACTGAATATCAACTAATCCAGTTGCTAATCCCTAGTGCTTTGCTTTGGGTATCTCTACAGTACTGGAAATGTATAAATGTATTATGAAAAAAGAAGGAAGAACATGAACATAATAAAACATAAAGGGAGAATTTATAGACAAATAACTACAGGTAAACTAAACAGGCAAAATTGGAAATAATCATCCAAGGGAAGAACTAACATTAAGGGGTATTTGGAAAGACTTTTTAGAAGGTGAGATTTTCTTGGGACTTGAAGAGATCCAGGAAAGCTAAAAAGTACAGATGAGAAGGAAGAGCATTCTAGAGATGAGGGACAGCCAGCAAAAATACCTAAAGTCAAAATATTGAGTGTCATTTGGGGAACAGCAAAGAGACTAGTGTCACTGGACAAAAAATGTATAAGGAGAGTATAAGATATATGAAAACCAGATAGTATATTATGAAGGACTTTAAATGCCAAATGCAGGGTTTAATTTTTTATTTTAGTCAGCAACTGATATTTATTGTATGACATGATTACACCTATGCTTTATTAAAATTACAAACTTGTCCATGATAGAATGATCCTTTTCTGCTTCTCTGCTTTATTATTGACCCATATTAAACTTGCAGTCCATTCTTTCTCAAAGGCACTGTCTAATAAGACCTGTTCCATCCTTATCCGTGAAGTAAAATGTAAACCCAAGTAAAGTTTTTAACATTTACTAACCCTTTTCCAAGTTTACGTTTGAAAAGTTTTGAGGAATGGAAAGAGAGAGGGATAAATTTTTCAAACCCTTGTTATATTTATTTGTGCCATTTATCTACTTAAATTGTATCTAATTAGATTTGCTCCATTGTTCCATTTTATTAAATTATTTTTAGGTCTTCATGTTTGCTATTCCTCCCATCTTTATCTTATTTGTAAATTTTATAAGCCTTCCAACTATGGCTCTACATAAGTGATTGATAAAATTGTTGAACAGTAACTAGGCCAATTTCTGATACCAAAGTGCTGCACTAGAGGTCTTCCTACTGGTTATCATTGTGTTATTAATGATTAGGCTTTGTTCATAGTCATTCAACTAGTTCCAAATCCATGGAATTGTTCCATAAAATAAACATTACTCTCTCCCTATTGTCCACAAAGATAGTAAGAAAGACATTGTCAAAAACTTTGCTGATTTTGATTCTTGGCAACATTTTAGAATGCATCATTAGGATGATTTGTGAGCACTTAAGAATGGAAGCTATGATCACCAAGAGCCAGTACAGATCAATTAGAATTGGCTAACCTCATTTTCTTTCTTGACAAGGTTACTAGAATTATAGATCAAGACAATGACATAGATACCCTAAAGCTATATTTCAGTAGATAATTAGAGTCTATCATGATCTTCTTATGGATAAAATTGAGAGGTATTGGCTGGATGACAGTAGATTTTTAAATTGGTTGAACCACCTAGCTTGGACAACCAGGTCTTTTGCCACAAGGACCTTATCCAGTATCAGAAATTTATATTCCTAGGCTATCATTCCTAGGGCCTCCACTAGAAATAGTAGAATGAATAAGAGTTCAAACATGATGCATAAACTGTTTCAAATGAATATGTTACATTTAGAGCATCATCTTGCTGTGATGAACTGAGATGAGGCAAAAGAACTTGTTCAACATTTTAGCTTAATCAATCCTCTGGGGACTTGATCAGCAGGTTCTTCCTGACCTAGAAGTCCATCGTAGCTATCCTGATGTTTCAGCTTCTTTCCTCATGGGAAAAAAAAATCTGGGAAATTTATATTTTTGTAAATATTCACCCAATTCTCATAGATTGTCATATTTATTGCCATATAATTGTACAAAATAGTTCTTAATAATTACCTAATTTCCTCTTCTTTAGAGGTGAAATTACACTTTTAATCTTTGATACTGTTAATTAATTTTATTCACTTCTTTCTTTTCTTTAATTAGATTAACCACTATTTTATCTATTTTATTTGTTTTTTCAAAGCACCAGCTCCTAGTCTTATTTATTAGTTCAGTAGTTCTCTTACTTTCAATTTCATTAATATCTCCTTAATTAATTAATCTCCTTAATTAATTAATTAGTTATCTTTAAGAAATTATTCTCCTTAATTCCTTTAATTTTTAGAATTTTTCAATTTAGTTTTTATCTGGGTATTTTTATTTTGTGCTTTTTCTAATTTTTTAAGTTGCAAGCTCAATTCATTGATCTCCGCCCTCTCTATTTTGTTGGTTTAGGCACTTAGAGATAGAAATTTTCCCCTCAGCACTTTTTCGGTTGTATCCCATTGGTTTTGATATGATGTCTCCTTATTGTCATTCTCTTTAATGAAGTCTGTCATTGTTTCTATGATTTCTTCTTTGACCCACCTGTTTTGAAGAATTAGATTATTCAGTTTTCAATTAATTTTAAATTTGCATTTCCATGGACCCTTGTTAATTATCATTTTTATCACATTATGACCTGAAAAAGTTGTATCTATTATTTCTGCTTTTCTGCATTTGTCTGCAATATTTCTATGACTTAGTACATGGTTAATCTTTGTATATGTACCATGTACTGCTGAGAAGAATGTATATTCCTTTTTATCCCTATTCAGTTTTCTCCAGATGTCTATTAACTATTTTTTTTTATTTTATTCACTTCCTTACTTCTTTCTTATTTATTTTTTTGGTTCAATTTATCTAGTTCTGAAAGGGGAAGTTTGAGATCCCCAACTAGTATGGTCTTAGTATCTATTTCCTCCTTGAGCTTCTTCAATTTTTTTCTTTAGAAATCTAGACGCTATACCATTTGGTGCATAAATGTTTAGTAATTATATTACTTCATTGTTTATAGTACCCTTTAGCAAAATGTAATTTCCTTCCTTTTCTCTTTTAATTAGATCAATTTCTACTTTGGTTATGTCTGGTATCATGATCGCTACTCTTGATGTTTTAAATTTAGATGATGCATAATAAATTCTGCTCCAGTCTTTTACCTTGAATCTATGTGTGTCACCCTGCCTCAAATGTCTTTCTTGTTTACAAAATATAGTAGGAGTTTGGTTTTTAATCAACTTTCCTATCGATTTCCATTTCACGGATGAGATCATCCCAGTCGTACTTCACATTATGATTACTAAGTGTATATTGCCCTCCATCATATTATCCCCTTTATATCCTGCTCTATTCTCTTTCACTCATCAGTATTTTGTTTTTTTTTGTTATCCCCCCATTTCCCTTTCCTTTCAATTACCTCTTCCTTCCCTTGTCTTATATGCCCTTTACATCTCTTTAGGTTGAAGGAGTTCTATACCCCACTGAGAATACTTGTTTTTCCCTCTCTGAGGCACTTACAATGAGAGTAAAGTTTAAGCATTGCCCATCACCACCCTTCTCCTACCCTCTCTATAATGATTTTTCATGCCTCTTTAGTTTATTTAATTTACTCCATTCTGTCTTCCTTTTCCTTTTTCTCTCAGTGCAACCCTCTCTTTTAGCCTTACTTATTTTTTAATGTGTCATTCATATGCAAACATATCATATCATACATACATATCATTCCATGTCATTAAATGTACATATACATCATGTCATCATATATCATCATATGCATCACATCATCATAATCAACTTACTTCTCCACCCCCTTTCTGAGTGAATTCCTTCTATCTTTTTTACTACTAAGAGAAATTTTTGAGAATTACAGAAATCCTCTTTTCATTTAGACATATAGATATTTTAACCTTGATGGTCCCTTAAATTTTCTCTTTTTTATTTACCTTTTTGGGCTTCTCTTGTGTCTCATGTTTTGAATTCATGTTTTTGTTTAGGTGTGCTTATTCCTCAGGAATGCTAGGAAATTGTCCATATTTTTGAATGACCATTATTTCCCCTGAAAGAATATACTCAGTTTTGCTGGATAAGTGACTCTGGGATGTAAACCCAAATCTTTAGCCTTCCTGAATATCATATTCTATGCCTTTCTATCCTTTAATGTAGAAGCTGCTAGATCCTATGTGATCCTGATCATAGCTCCATGGTATTTGAATGGTTTCTTTCTGGCTTTTTGAAGTAATTTTTCCTTAGCTTGGTGACTCTTGAATTTAGCTATTACATTCCTGGAAGTTGTCATTTGAAGATTTCTTTCTGGAAGTGATCTGTGAATTCTTTCCATTTTGATTTTAATTTCTAGTTCAAGGATAATTTATTGTAATATGATGTCCAACATTTTTTCCTGATCATGGCTTTCAGGGAGTCCAATAATTGTCAAATTGTCTCTCCTACATTTATTTTCTATGACAGTTATTTTTTTGTAAGATATTTCATGTTTTCCTCTGTTTTTTTTTAATTCCTTTGATTCTACTCTATTATTTCTTAATTTCTCATGAAAACATTAGTTTTTAGATGGTTGATTCTGATTTTTAAGATCTGATTTTCCTCTGTCAGTTTTTGGTTCTCCTTTTTCAATTGGCACATTTCTTCTTGCATCACTTTCATTTCTCTACCCCACTTTCCCTCTGCCTCTCTGAATTGTTTTTTTTTTAATCTAGTTTGAGCTCTTCTGGACACTGTGCCCAATCCATATTTTTCTATGGGACTTTGCATATGTTTCCTTTCCTTTTGCTGTCCCCCTCTGTCTGTACCTTGCTCTTTGTATCCATAAAAATTCTTTAGAGTTAGGTGGGTTTTTTTTGTTGTTGTTTCCCCCCTCCCCTTGCTGTTTCTATTGACCCTTGAGATGTTGATAGCTTACAGACTTTCCTCAGGCTTGGTTGTAAGCTTTTGATCTCACTCTGAACTTGATCAGGTCAACGGCTTAGGCTCAAGTTTTTGGTCTCACTGTGTTCTTGATTGTCCTGTCCTGGAGCTCTGCACTTACTTTTGGGCAAAAAGATCCAGGGGGAGGGGAGGAATCCTCCTTTCAATTTTGTCCTCACTCCAAACTGTGAATTATGTTCTTGATCCAAATTCAGACTGGGATTCCCGGCTTCACTCTGGGCTCACAAGGATCAGTCTCCTTCAGCCCAGATTGACTTGGGATTTGACTCTGGACTTCTCCATAGGTTTGATGTTTCAAGGAGTGTGGGGTGGCTTGAACCATGATTTTCCCAGGAAGGATCTCAGTCTGAGTATTAGCTCAGGCTTAAATTCTGTGACAGCAGGTGTGTGTGTGTGTGTGTGTGTGTGTGTGTGTGTGTGTGTGTGGTTGTGATTTGCTCTTGGTTTATTCTTAACTCCTTGCTACAGCTTCCTGCTGGCTCTGCTCTCCTGTTACCCCAGTGCCCCAAATGTTGGCTACCTACTTTTTGGGGTTTTCTTTTCTTAAAAATTGTTTTACTTTGTCTCCTTGTTGATTCTTTCACTCCTGTATTTGTTTTGTGGTGATATTTTAATCTTGGTTGGAGAGGATTCTTGTGGTGATATGGAGCTGTTGCTCTAGTTACTCCTCCATCTTGGCTCCCCATATCTCCATCTTTTTTCAGCAGAACATGTATATGGTTCTGGACTCATGGAAATTGAGATTTCTTCAGGATATCCAACTTGAAATAATTAATAGGCAAGTGGTGATGAGGAACTAAAACTAAGAAGGGAGTCTGAGGGGTGAAATAAAGATAAATGATTCATCTCCATAGAGATGAAATTATTAGAAATTTTTGGCCTACAGATGAGAAGTGAGAGAGAATATTAGTCTTCATATATTTAAAGGTTTAGAATATGGAAGAAATAATATAATGGTCTTTTTTCATTCTCAAAGGTAGAATTGAGATCAATGAGAATGCGTTTCAGAGAAATATATTTCAGCTCATTATAGTAGAAGTCATCTTAACAATTAGAAATTATCCAAAGTGAAATGAGTAGTCTCTAGAAGAAATGAATTTCTCATTTTTGCATCTCTTCAAGGAGATGCTGGATATTCACATTTTGGGAATATCATTGTGGTGATTCCAAGAAAAAAAATAATTTTAGCAGTGTTTTCCAAAATGTCTCATTTTTATAACCTATTTTTATTCTACATATATGGCTATGGTTTTGCTTCTTAAAATTTTGATACTGTAAGTGCTTGTTTCCTTCCTTAAAGAAAATAAGTGAATTGCTATTTTATTGCTTACTATAGAACATATTAATATACATATATACATATAGGAAACATGTATATATGTCACATATTTTATATAGAGAATGTGTATATATTTATATAGTTAGAATTAATACCTAATTTTTTTATTCCCTTGTTATAGTCTTTCTGTAAAGGGAAGTTCATTCTCTTTCCCTATTAACCAAGTTAACCTTTCACATATAATACTCCAATGAGAAAAAGCAAAACAAACAAACAAAAAACCATAATAACCTCTCACTTTCTGATTTATTACTTGAGGATAGTTTCAGGCTCATTCCTTTGATACTTGAGAGATAATTGTAATGTATCTTATTAGTATTATTTTAAAATTACTATAAAGTCTCTTGCTTTTTTATTTAATCTCTAAAAATATAAATATTTATCCACTTAGCCTTTCCTAGTTGGATAATCAGGCCAATTTTTTTTGAGAAATTATAAATTTCTTCTGAGAAATTCCATGATAGTCTTTGTTCATTCTACAAGGAATTCATCCCCATTCATAAGTAATTACACTTCAACTTGCACCCTTTAGTGGATCTTCTTTTTTACAGCGGTGAAAACCTTTTGTATCTTTGTTTTATGATATTTAATGTGGCTGATGAAAAATATATTTCTTTTATATATTCTAAGAGATATTGAATGATTTTGATATATGGGTATTAGATACCTCTTTGTGAAAGAGCCTGAAAAAAATTGTTTTGTTCTACCAATTCAAATGTATTTTTCTCTAATCCACAAACAACAAACGAAATAGGATTTTATATTCTCTATAGAATTCAGCTAATTGTGAAAAGACAAAGATTTGGTCAATTGCTAAATATCACTTGCAACATCCAGCTTGTTTCTTTCTAATACCCTCACTTAAACTATTATATACATGATTCATAAAGGTTTTCTCTAGGTAGGAGAGGAGTCATCTAGTTATTAATGATGATACTTTGATAGGACCAAATGAGACAATGCTTGTAAAACTCTTAGCACAGTAGCAGGTACATATTTAATAAATACTTATTGATTTATTTCTTTCATTTTGTTGCCAAATGTTTTCTCTTTTCTGGACATGCTAAAGCTCAAGCTTTATTCCATTCCTTTGATTTCTTCCCTTCTTTCATTATCTTGCAAATTGTTCTCCTAGTACCATCACAATTGTATTGCTTCTTATATGTTTATTTATAAATATATACCTTTAAATTCACTTGTCCAGTACAGGTGCTCTTTCCAACTTTGTGTTCCTAATGTATAATGATACTTTAAGCACATCCAGGACTATTGAGGTAAAGATCCAAGTGTAATTATTTTACTGCCCTTGACACAGAATACAAGTTGTTATATGATTTTCATAGATGTGTTCTGTTTATATTTGTCAGAGTACTAAAATATCTTTGGTATGACTGATAAAATGGTTACCTGAAAGGAGCAGATTAGTAGCATAGTGTATAGAGTGCCAGGTCTGGAGTTCAGAGAACCTGGGTAAAAATCTGGCTCCAGATACTTACTAGCTGTGTGACTGTGCAAGTCACTTAAACTCCAATTGTTTAGCCCTTGCCATTCTCTAGTCTTAGAATTGTTACTAAGACAGAAGGTCAAGGTTTTTAAAAAAATGGCTATCTGGATAAACTTTCTTTAGAATGCTTTTGTTCTACATTGCCTTTTTTTACTTTATGAGAAGATATTATTCATAATCATCCATCATCCTTTATAAGATTTTATGAATAGCTTTATATTCTTAATCAATGTTTCCTTTGGCAGCCATCTCTATCCATTTGGCAAGCAGATGAGATATTAACTGACTAAGGTCTGTTCTGCGCTTCTTTTGATCTTGATGCAGCAATTAATTTACATTAGTTAAATTTCTAGAAAACTATTAAGATTAATGTCAATGCCATTTATTTAGCCCATTGCCCTTTAAAAATGTTATTTTTTTTAGTTCAGGGTTAAATTGCTTCAAATGCATATCATATCTTAACTGATTCTTTTAAAATTATTATTCTAATAATTGCTAATAGAAACCTTTACTTCCTACGTTGGAAATGAAAACACTAAAATGCACATGAATTCAGATTTTAAAAATTGGTTAGAAAGGACAGATGTTGAAATAGCCTTCTCTACTTTCAGTTGGGAGTTGAGGGAATGAAATGTTTCATTTATTGTTAGACTTGATTGCTGGGAAGGCTAGTTTTGCTGAACTATTTGTCTTTGGCATAATAGTTCTTATGGCATAAATAAATTAGGAAGTTACATGTATTTTTGTGTATGTTGTGTATATGCGTATCCCTAGGTTTTTAATATTGTATTTAACTTTTCTCTTCCATATACATTAATGAAATCTTTTTCATTCTTTGTTTTATCATCATCTATTTTTGGAATCAAGACTACGTTTTTATCACAAAAGGAGATTAAAATGTCTTATTCTTGAATTATTGACAAATACCATAAACTTTAATTGTACTCTAGATATTCAAAATAAAATAATTCACTGTAATTAATTACCTTTTAGATTGAGGGTTATTCTGTGATTCATAGACATTCGCACATACATATCTGAGTTCGACAAGATTTCTTAAGAAGGTAGTCTTTTACATAAATATAAAATTTTTGAACTTTGTTTCCCCATCAGGAATTCAGATACATCAAAGAAGATTTAATTTGAATTTCTAAAAAACATCCTTTAGTTTGCTGCCCGTATTATAACAAATCTTTTGCAAAAATCAACAACTTGTGTCTTCTGCCTTCAAATTCAAAGTATTTATCTCAAAACCACTTTTTAAAGCATTTATTCAGAATTTTTCTCTATTAATTAAAAAAGTATTATCAATTAATGAATAGGTTATTGTAATTGAAGTTTAGAAGGCCTGAATTCAAAATCTGCCTGTGATAAACACTAGTTGCATTATTATGAACAAGTCACTATTGGACCACACAAGTGTTTAAGACTTGTTTAATGAGGATAACATAAAAAGTATGTGTCAACTTTGAACTCAGATATTCTTGGCTTTGAGTCTAGGTCTCTATACAAACACATTCCTCTCCAATTTCCTAAAGGAGAAACTACATGAGTTGCAAGTGGAAAGAGATAATAAAACCATATTAGTAGTAAACATTATCCTTCTCCCTCTCAGAATTAGATAAATCAAACTAAAAAAATAAGAAATCAAGCATAGAATAGTTTACATGTCAGATATATGGAGAAGGGAAAACATTATGACTGAAAGGGAGATATAGAACATTACAAGATGTAAAACAAATCATTTTGACTAAATTAAATTTAAAAGGTTTTGTACAAACAAAAACCTAGGTAACCAAGATTAGAAGGGAAATGGGACACTAATACTTTGCTAGTGGATTTGAGAACTGATCCAACCAATCTGGGGGAAATTTGGAGCAATATAAGAATTTTATCTACTAATCCACCAAAAAACATTAGCATCAGGATTTAAAAAGAAAAAAAAAACTGGCAAAGTTAAGTGACTACATAGTTATTTGATTTATAATGGTCTCACACATCACAGAAAATATTAAATTCCAGCTAAGTAAATTATCAAACTAATCTTTGAAACTGTATGTATTTTAATAGAAAGTGAAAGGAATAATATTCTTTCATTATAGAGAGGACAGGCACAATTACATATTACTGGGGACAATGGATAGAGTTGACTTTTTAAAAATAATTTTGAAAAATGAAAAGAACTCTTTAATATTAAAAGAAAGGTATAGAATGGATAAATAAGTCAAATATTTTGAAGAAAATATAACAACCAAAGTTCTGACATCTGAAATTTATAACTATGAAACTAATAATTTATATTCTCCAATGGGACAATGATAAAGTATAAAAATGAATGATTTATGCAAAAAGAAATACAAACTTAATAATCTTATGAGAACATACTCAAATTCATAATAATTATAGAAATTCAGTGCAAAACAAATTAATATCTTATAACACTTATTAGAATAGCAAATCAGATAAATATGCATGTATATGTACACATGTATATACATATAAGTTAATAAGGATTTAAGTTTGTATTACATAGTAGACATATGTAAATACATATATTTAGGTATGATTTATGCATATATATGTGTGTGTCCATTTATATGTTCTATGTGTGATAGAAAAGAATTGGATTGGTGTTAAATTCAACTTGGTGTTGAATAATTGTAGAATGATTGAATAAATTATAATAAGCATTATAATACAATATTTAGGTCCATGAAAATGATTTGTGAAATATTCAACAATGTTAAAAAAGACATATGAGATCATACATAGGGAAATTATCAGAACCTGAATTATATACATCATCCATATATCTAAATTTAAAAAAAGAAAGAAAAGAAAACCAGCTAGAAAAACTTGACTAAATGAGGCAGAATTTCAGATAGATGTAAATGGGCAAAGCACAAAATAATTTTAATTTCTAAAATGTATTTGGATCTATTTTGTTAAAAGAATATTTGGGTAACATTCTGCTCCTTTGTTTTATCTGATGTGTGAATGGTTATTGATGATGTAATAATTGAAATTAAATGCTGGATGACATTGTATGAATATTATTTTGAAACTGCCACAAATAACTCCTTTTTCCTATGAATGTGTAGAGTATACAAAACAAAGAACATCCTAGAAACACAAAGAATTTTGCCAGAAATTAATCTTTACTTCAAAAGAAAGAAGTTAACATACCACAGACAGTGTTTTATTCATATCACAGTCAATGTTTTTGAAATATTCATGTATTTACAAATCCTTCAGTCTGAAAATAATTTCATCCATCTGATCCTGACAACACATGCAGTACCATCAGTCAGCATTATTTATCAGGAAATAGCCAAGTAGAGCAACAACCTCAGTTATCCTCAGAGAAAACTGAATTATTGATTTCACAGATTATTATGTTAGAGATCAAGCAAATATTAAAGAATAATTGTGTTTATGCAGTTTTCAAAAGCCATTTTTTTATTGAAGCTTGTCAGTAAAAATCCTAAAACTAGCTTTTGGCCCTCTTTCTGTGGTTACTATAAAGATGTATGATTTTTCATTAGATGATTTAAGGTCAATAAGAAAGACATTTGAAATATATACATGAATGTTAATGGGAATTACACTTTTAAGGGGAACACAAAATGGGCTAACTCATGTTTCACATCTTACCTTTTTTTTTTTTTTTGCTTTCAGTTTTATAGGCATCAAATCTGAGTAAAATTGCTCTGCATGAATTTTAATCAGTCTTTTAGTCCAGTATGTGGAATCCACTTTCTTCCTCTTTTCTTTTTTCATGTTTTGAATTGCAAGGTCAGAGTAATGTGTCAAACTCCTGTGGAGAGATAACTCAACTATGCAAACCAAATCACAGCATTCAAACAGTAGGGACCTTTTTAATAGGAGAAAATGAAACTTTCCTTCTGATACATGAAGATTTTTTCCCCCTCAGACCTATTAATGAGTAATGCATATACCAAAAGAAGATTAGTGATTCATCTTTAAGAGAAATAACATTATTTAGGACTGAAATAGCTTCTTTCATTTAAAATTATCTAACACTTTTAGGCTTATTTTATTGTCCCCTTTTTTCAATGGTCCAATGAATTATCAATGAATTTTCTTGAAAACCTCCTATGTATCAAGTGACTCCCCCTGTTCTTAGGACTTAGTCTTAGGAACTAAGCCTCTATTATTCTTTTGGGGAACTGGGGTACCTTTATTACAGACTAAAGTAAATGACTTTACTACAGACTAAAGTAAATGATACAGATTTTAAATGCCATGTGAGATCTGAGGAGAAAAAAAGAGAGAACAAAAATTTCACAGAGAAGACTGGAGCTTAAATTGGTGTTTTAAAAAATAGGCAAGATTTTGTTATGCTGATAGAAAAGAGAAATAATTCTCATAGGATACAGCTTTATGAACAGCCAAAGCATAGTAGTAGTAGTAGTAGTAGTAGTAGTAGTAGTAGTAGTAGTAGTAGTAGTAGTAGTAGTAGTAGCTACTATTAATCGGAATATTAAGCTTTACAAAGAGGTTTACATATATTATTACATTTGACCCTTACAAAAATCCCATTAGATAGGATCAATTATTGTCCTTAGCTTAAAGAAAAGAAATGGAGACACAAAACAATTAAGAGACTTTTTCTGTCATGTAGCAAGTAAATTTCTGAGACAAGATTGTAACTCACCAGGTCTTCCAAGAGTATTCTTCCAGGTCCAGTATTCTAACCATTCCACACTTTCTTGCAAAAAAATAGAATGTTTGAGTGATAATATGGATGCCCAGACTAACCAGTCAAATTGAAGGTCCACATTGATGAATTAATGGTAGCAAAGAAACCTGCCTGATTAAAAATAATAAGAACATTTTCTCTTTTGAATTAATTATGTTCAGACACATAATCATTGAAAATGAATGATGTTGAATCTTGAACTGTTTTAAAAATATGGAGAGAATAAATAGAAGAGAAAGGCATGAGGTTTGGAGCCACCAGAAATGGGGAAAGGACAAGAGAATGAAAGACTTCTTGAAGTCTTCACAACTTTTCCTATGGTCTGGTCTGCTTAATTTATCAGGTAGTGACAGAGAAGATCAATATAAAAGGGGATACTGAAGGTTCAGTTGTTAATATACATCTTACTTCCCTAGGATTTCTAAATGTTACTGTTGTTGGTGTTGGTGGTATATGGTCGCATGTGTGTGTATTCATGAATATATGTATGGATGTTTTCTTATGTAAGATATTTTCTTACATAAACTACATTTGCAGAGGATTTCTTAATCAAAGAATCAATGTAACTGATTAACTTAAAAGTAAAAAATATTGCTAAATTGTTCCAAATCACTGTGTTGAAAGTAATATTCTCATTTTTGGAATTAGCCCTAAGAGCTCAATTCCTATTACATGTCAGCTTAAAACTGATGTCATTGATGAATTTGCCCTTAATGTGTCCAGTGTTAGTTACTGACATGCATGTGCAAAGCTCCTTTCGAAACTCCATAGAATGAAACTAACCCTTTTTGAACTCCATTTCCTTTTGTTACTTTAGCTGTCTTTATCTGTCACTTGTCACTTTGACAGCAAACATTACACAGACACAGCATTTCATATACACTAATAGGTAACAAGAACTCCACTTGAACTTACCTTGCTTTATAAATAAAGGTCAATGCTTCAGAAAGTCTCTCTTTCCTGAGCAGTCATTTTATTTAGTCAATGACACAGTTCACTTATTTTAAATTTTGCTTCTCAGTAAAATACACACACCTAAGGAGGAGGCATATTCATACTTTCTTCCATGGTTCATTATTCAGATGATAAAAAATTAGGAAGTGAGCAGGCAATCTATTTTTTTCTAGAATTAGCTCTATCTGAAAAAAAAAGAAATTATATAAAGGCCCTAAAAAGGGATTCTAAATACCTAGTAGAATGTCATATATATTTTTCACACTTTCAAATTTCATATAATATGAAAAAGCACTCAAGCAAAGAATTATTGAGGCAAGCATTTGAACAAGTAATAAAAGGTCAATCTGAGGGGAATAAGAAAAGTTGGCCCTCCTCAAACCACCTCCTTTTCTGCCCCAGACTCTAGGAGAATAGTGTTTTCTCTTGAGAACCCATTAAAAATAACGCTGATCCTTGGAAGGGGGCATATAGTGACATGACACATAAACATAAGTTGGTTTACCAGATGAATAGAAATGCTACCGCACAGTACTCAGGCTGGGCCAATCCTATAAAAAGAAAAGTCATTCTGCATAATTAGAGAATTTCTGGAGAATGGCAGTTTTGCAGAGATAAACTTACATCAGGGGTCCTGAGCATCCAAGACAAAGTGTGAGGAGCCTTAACATCTAAAAATAATCAGACTATTAAAGATACTGAAAGAAGGAATAAAGATAGCATTCAGTTTGTCTAAAGTGTGAGATTTAAATTAAGGAAAACTCAAGTTCAAATCTTGACTTATACACTTATTAGCTCTGTGACCCTTGTAAGAGGGAAATTTAGGTATTTTATAGATATATATTTTAAAACGTGGCCCCCAGGAATCAACAGTTCAGATTGATTCCGTCATTAAATCAGACCCAAGACAGCATCGTGTTGAGGCAAGTTTATTTACAATCAGGAAGGTAAAAGTATAGGAATAAAGAGAAAGGGAGAGGCTAGTCCAGGCCTGGTCAGGCCTGGACGAGAGAGAAGGTTAAAAGGCTAAATAAATGAAGCTGCAAGCCACAAGGCCCAGCAACCAGATAGGCAGAGTTTGGAAGCGGCCAAGGTAGGCCAAGGAAGTCAGCCTAACTTACCCATGTGATAATACAGAGTGTAAGCGTTCTGTGGTCTCAGGAGATCCTTCAGCACTGAGTTCAGAGCGGGAACTGCCTCTACAGGAAGTAACCAACTTACTTAAAGAGATAGTGTCTTTCTTCACTTCCTGTGGGTCCACCTCTAATTCAAATGGACAAATGGCAGTCTCTACATTGATTTGGACTGCACAAAGGGCAGTCCCTTGTTCTTGATTTGTTACTTATTGTCAAGTGTGGGTAACTCGTCTCCCCTCCCCATTAAGGGAGGTGAGGAATTACATGTTTCTATGCCTAGGTTAAGTACGAATTTAACTATGAATGGCTAGTTAATTCCATTTACACACTCTGGGCAAGTCTCTCAATCTATTAGCCTCAGGTTTTTCATCCATTCCATGGAAATAATAATGACACCTAACTCATAAGGTTATTATATGATTGAATATGATAATATATGTAAAGTGTTTTACAAACCTTAAAATCTCATGATGACAATGATGTGAAAAGGGGCAAGGGCTAATGTTGGGGAAAATTTTAATTTTCTCAGCTTCATTCCAAGCATGCACCAATGAGTCTACTATTATTACCTGCCTTCCTAACTAGTAAGTTTTTGGATGGTATGATAATTTATTTTTCATATGCTATAAAATTTTTATATCAGGGCTCCTAGATTATAAAGGCTATATTAGGGAGAAATGGCTCCTTTCAGTCCATAAATTTTTTCATTCCCTTTGTCCTGAAAATTACAGTCCTTTCACAGATTGGCTAACAGGAAAATTTTTATAGTAGTCCTTTTCCTACCTATATGAAAAACTTCACCTGTCAATTTGGAGAAGTTCTGAAGGTCTAATGGATAACCTCTTATAATTAGTTATCACCAATTAAAGATGCATTGGGATGTTCAAGGGAGGAGATAAATAATGAGCTGCTCAATATGCATACCTGGACCAGGAATTTCCATTTGTCTTAAGTTGCTTGAGAGAGCCATTTGACCACATTTAGGATGGCTTGACCTGTTAGGAGTTAATAAGCTATTTTAAAATTAAGAAAAATCAGGGTCTCAAGATAATTTTAATTGCTATAGCTGGCAATATCAGCTCAGACCTTATTGTGCCTTGATTGTACTAGTAGTATAATTAGCCTTCTAGCCCAGTTTTCTTCCATTCCAATCCAGGTTGCTAGATTAGTAATATTCAAAGACAAATTTCGAAGCATTTCTTTGTCTACCAGATGTTCAGAACAGTGCCATGATTCCTTTCATTTTGGACTTTGAAGCACTTTACAACATGACTAGAGTCTACCTTTTCAGGTTTATTGCACATTAGTCCCTTTTATACATTGTACAATCTAGTGAAATAAACTTGCTTGTTATTGCCTAAATGTGTGGTTCTTCCACCTACTTCTATACATATGTATATGTAAGCTTCCTTTCATACCTGCAATGCCTCCCTTTTCCTTTCTTCCTAAGTTAATCATTCATTTCCTTCAAGGATTAGCTCAAATATCACCTCCTAGATCAGTGATTCCCAAAGTGGGCATCACTGCCCCGTGGAGGGTGCTGCAGTGATCCAGGGGGGCGGTGATGGCCACAGGTGCATTTATCTTTCCTATTAATTGCTATTAAAATTAAAAAAAAATTCCAGGGGGCTAAGTAATATTTTTTTCTGGAAAAGGGGCAGTAGGCCAAAAAAGTTTGGGAACCACTATCCTAGAGGATACGTTTGTTTCTTATTCATTCTTCTTTGGAAATTTTATTTACTTTCATATATGTAAAGTTGTTGTTCAAATATTTTAGTCCTTTGGAGTTTTCTTGGCAAATATGCTAGAGTGATTTGCCATTTCCTTCTCTAGTTTATTTTTACAGATGAGGAAACTGAGGCAAGCAGAAATTAAGTGACTTCTGCATGATCACACAACTTTTAAATGTCTGAGGTTAGATTTGAACCTAGCTCTTCCAAACTTCAGGTTCAGAATTCTACCCACTGTGCTACCTAGCTTCCCTGTAGTTTATATATTCTTAAGTTTATAATTTTCCCTTCAATATAACTTCTTTGAGTACAGAAAAAGTTTGCTTTTTCTCTCTACCCATGGAATACTTAGAATCATCTAGCACATAGTAAGAGCTTAATAAATATTATAGAATAAATGAAATTAAGTCACAAACTACCCCTCTCCATATCTAAAGTATATCTTTGGGAAACATGACATTAGATACATGATTAATGAAATATGGGGTGCATAAAGAGTAAAGGATACCACATGCCTTTCCCAGTTTTGCCAGTTTAGATAGTTTGAATGGTTTCTAAATGTACAGAAACAAAACCAAACTCTTCCCAATTATTCTAGTATAAGCAATGAAGATAATGAATATATTATAATAAATTGTATCTCCCTCCATCTGCTTGATATGCTACAGATATATCTAGTGTAGCCAGACAATAGCATATTGAAAGATTAAATATATATATATATATATATGTGTGTGTGTGTGTGTGTGTGTGTATTTATATGCCTTATTCACTGGAGTTAAATCAATTCTATTTCTGTATTTTATTTTCATATTTTATATGTATTTTATAATTATTTCATAAATCCTGGATATTTCATTTTAGTTTATTGTTTTCCCATGCCATCTGCCTTAGTGGAATACAACAAATATTCTGGGCAATAAGCTATTCTAGTTGACAAGACATCTAGAATATATAAATGCATTTAAACAGGTAGTATCCTTACTTTTTACTCTAAAATGCCTGTATATTGTTACATTTATCTGATATGATGCTGAACAACAGAGAAGCCCAAAGTTTTCAGAGCTATGCCACAACATTATCTGAAAATTAAAAAAAAAAATTTCCCCCAAAAGGCCATCCTAAGTAAATAAATAATAACTACTACTCACTTATTTAAGATTACTTGTGTTACTGGCTCATTCATCCAGAACACAACCATTAAGAAGTCCACAAAAGAAACCTTTGAGCAACCTAAAAGATATATATATAGTAAAGTAACCAAAGCTTATGCACTGTTATCTCAGGGGAATACATGCAGCATTAATTGTCCATTTAATTTTACTTCATACAATATTTTTATATGTACATATATATGTATATGTATACATATGTATGTAAAATGCGAGAAATCATGCAGTCCAAGGCAGTGATGGTAAACCTTTTAGAAAGAATGTCAGGGTCCTTCCCTATTCCCAGAACTAAGGCTGGACTTTTTCCTCCTTTCCCCCTCTCTCAGCCCCCCTTTACTCCACATAGGGGAGGGAATAAGTGCTCCTATTGGACTAATGGGCAGAGGAGTGAGTGATGTAAAGAATGCCCTCAGTCAGTGTAAAGAGGGGAAGGGGAGTGGCCCAAGTTCTCCCCTCCAGCTCTGATGCCTGTGAGTCACCCACTTTATCCTTTGTGTGCTCCCATTGCGCAGCTGGAAAGAGAGGGGGTGAATGTGAAAAAATGTCATCAGGCATGGTGGGGGAGATGAGCAGTTTCACCCAAGTCCCTCTGCTTTTCTTGAAATGAACTCTTGATGGAGAAGGTGGCCACATGCCCACAGAGAGTGCTCTGAGTACCATCTTTGGCACCTATGACATAGCTTTGCCATCACTGGTCTAGGGCAATATTTATATAGGAATAAAGCTGCCTTACACACTTTAGTACCTGCCATACATGGTATTATAGCATCATAAAATATTCAGTGTTCATAGTAATGACTTTAATCAGTCAATTAACATTTATTGAGCATTTTTATATGCCATGGACTGTGTTAAGTGTTGGGAACACAAATAGAAATAGAAAGAATTCTTGCCCTCATGGAGCAACTTACAATAAAATGGGGGAAGACGCTGCATGATAGGAAGCTGAAAGGTGCCTACTTTGGATTATGGTGGAGGATGTCTGGAGTGTGATCACTGAACTTGACTTTTCTAAAATGGGGATTTTGCAAGGAACTATCCTATCAGAAGAAAAAAGGCCCAAGGGGCAAAGGTCAGTTCCAACATATGACTTTCACAGCTGGAGTAGGACTTCAAAATGAAAGTACCGTGGCATAGATGAGGAAGTCCAGGAGAGGAATGATAATATAAAGAAAAAAGAAACTTTTATTAGGTTGAACATCATCTGATTAGTAAAGTGCAATGTATGATACATTAATTAAAAAAATTCTCAAATGGATAAAGTAGACAATTATGAATACAAAGACAGATAGAGATAAACAGAAAGATTAGATTGAAAGAAACCATACATGGAAACATGGAGTTGAAAGTAATCTCAAAGACCATTTAATCCAACCCTCTTATTTTATGAATGAAAAAAATGCAATGCTTTTACACATAGTATTTCATTTGAACTTTATAACAAACCTATAAATTAAGATCTAATATTATCCCTATTTTGAGGCTAAGGGATATAAACTTAGGTCTTTAAAACTCGTGACTAAAAGTTAAACATTCTCTCACTACTCCAAAGCAGGCTTTCTTTTTAAATGACTTACCCTAGATCATATAAGTAAATATAAATAAATAATATTATCCCTATTTTGAGGCTAAGGGATATAAACTTAGGTCTTTAAAACTCGTGACTAACAGTTAAACATTCTCTCACTACTCCAAAGCAGGCTTTCTTTTTAAATGACTTACCCTAGATCATATAAGTAAATATAAATAAATAATATTATCCCTATTTTGAGGCTAAGGGATATAAACTTAGGTCTTTAAAACTCGTGACTAACAGTTAAACATTCTCTCACTACTCCAAAGCAGGCTTTCTTTTTAAATGACTTACCCTAGATCATATAAGTAAATATAAATAAATAATATTATCCCTATTTTGAGGCTAAGGGATATAAACTTAGGTCTTTAAAACTCGTGACTAACAGTTAAACATTCTCTCACTACTCCAAAGCAGGCTTTCTTTTTAAATGACTTACCCTAGATCATATAAATA
>NC_058130.1:326537978-326613541 GCF_016433145.1 Gracilinanus agilis
ATATATATATATATATATATATATATACATAATATGTAAACCATCTGTAGGAGTAGAATGATTTTAACATTGTTCGATTAGAAATAATTTCCAAGTTCTCAAAGATTATATAAGCATTACAAATTATATTGGCAAGATAGATTTAATTTTAGCCACAAGGGTCATTTTAATTTCTTTAAAATTTAAATAAAAAATATCTAAAAATTTGAAAGGTTGGGACCACTGCTTAGAATAAAATGTGATCATTTTCTGTATATTTTGAATAAAAGACAAATCTTGCTGGAAGAAGGACCTAAAGTTGATATTGGTAAGAATTTTCTGATAAGACTACAAAGTGAAATATGCATCATGAAGCAGAAAATTGAGAAAATCCATGAAGTATTTGGTAAACATTTAAATAACAAGTAAATTTTGCAATTTTTTTAATATCTAAAGTATGATGCTATATTACATCCTATGATTAGTGGGTCCTGAAACAATTGATCAAAAACAGAACAAGAACAAAGCAAAACAAACTCTAGATTTTTTTTAATTTGCACATATTTTTAGGGTTGGTCCTCTGAGGATCTGGATGAATGGAATGATATAGTTTTTTTCTACATGCCCAAGTAGGAAAGAATCATAGCATTTTGTTCATATATGTGCAGCTTCAATGATTTCTGCAAAGGAAAGGGCCATGCCTATAAATAATCCATAAACAATGCTAAGCACTAGGACTGTAGAATAGAAAATGATGTAGAGCATCACCACAAGGAACTTTTAGTTTGGGAAAACTTATACTCTGTCTGATGGACTGAGCTTTTTTATCAATTAATAGAAAACTTGAAAATTTTCCAAGAAAATTAGAGCTTGAAACATTATATCACAGCTTCTACTATTTTTTTCTCATTTTTGAACAAAATCATGAAGTAAAATTCTACATACCTAACAAAGACAGACCATCTGTATGTCATAAGGACCAGTTGTTGGAACCAAAAACCATCAATAAGTTATGAGTTAACATATTGTTATGAACTGTCCCTGTCTCTTAGTTATCTACGAGACCTGTAGAAAATTGTGCCTCCATCTATATAATTTTGGAAAATATTTGAGGTAAACACAACTTTACAATAATGTGGTGTTAAGTTTTAATGACTTGATGCATTTGCTTGATTAAACATTTAATGAAACTTTTTAGGAAAGCATACCCATTTTCCCTCAGCAGAACCTGTCACTTATATTCCTGGGAATATATCAGTTTCTCTTCCTCTTACATCATCTGGGAGCACTCTCCTTAGCTGGTATCCAACTTTACTCTGGTGACCATTCAAATCCTTATCTGTTTCTATTAGTCAATTCAGAAAAACATGAAAGGGGGCATAAATTCAAAATTATATAATATTAATGTATAATAAAAAGACTAAGCCCACAAACTTTTGACCAAATCCAAAAAGGTTAAAAATAACATTTGAAGCCTGAAAGAAATAACTTTAGCAGGAAAAAGCAAATAATGCTATCAATCAGAGGATCTTATACTAGTTACTGAAATTAAAAACAAGAACAAAATATTTATCTCCAAAATTATTTCCACATGCAGTCCTATGTATTTTATTTTATGGATTTAAAGATATTTGGATCTATAGACTTCATGAATCTCCTTCTTAAAATAATGTTGTTAGATATTTAAATAAATATATTAGACTGGCAAATGTGACCATGACATACATAAAAGAAGATTAACAATCTCTGCTTTCTGTAGTGGACAGTAAACTTGTGGAATGCATCATCACAGGGTCACAATAGAAATAGTTTCATACAAGGAACCCTGGGGATATGAGACATATATCTTTCAGATTTATGGGCTTGGGATCAGTAGAACCTTGATGTTCAACCTGTTTAGTAATACTAACTTTTGTGAAGCTCAATTTGGATATCTGTGAATTGGAATACACTTATACCTGCAACAACTACCTCACAGGATTATTGTGAAACCTTACATACTAATAAATGTCAGCCATTAATGTTATAGGGTCAGTTAGGCCAGTCATGCCATTCTGAAACCTAGTTCTAGATGCCGTTCTCTGTGTTATAACACTGGATTAGATGAACCATGAGATCTACCCAGGATAAAAATTTTTATATTCACTAAAGGTGTAACCTAGGTCCTGGAATGGAGTCTAGTGGTTTTCATGGGGTAGTACAATATTTGGAATAGGTCACTATAAATACTTGTTGATTGTTTGACTCTGCTCTGCTTTTCACATGGATAAAAAGGATAGGAAAGTAAATGATGTACAGTGAAGTAAAATGAAGTAACCACAAGCAAAAAGGATTAAAAATTAATATAACAATGATGTGACAGATTGGTTTATTATAGTGAGGCAGAGATAACTGATTGCCTTTACTTGACATAAGAGGGGTAGGAGTGGGGTGATATTTTGAAAACAGCAGCATCAAGCCAATCAAAAATCAGAGACAAACTTGTCCACTGGATCTTCATGTATCAGCTGTAGCTAAGAGTCACAGAGCAATCTCTACACATGCATGGTCAAGAAACCAAAGCCCACAGGACTACAGGTTGTGTTTTCCTATCTGTTGCCCATTGAAGGTTAAGCACACAGAAGAGAAAATTATGAAATAAAAAGCTGACCAAAAGGATGGTTATTTAAGAATGAGATTTGGAATTCATGATCACAACTAACAATATGAGGCTCACCAACTACGGGGTAAAGAGAAAATATACCTAATAAAAGGATAGTCAAAATATATTTGTTAAATCTTACAAATCAAATTAAAGGAAGCATAAACTCTAAATGATAGGGAAGGGAGAAGACTGCTTTTGAATACCTGTTAGAGACCATAGTGAGTAGAGACAAGAATGAAGAATAATAGCAGAAATATTAATAAATTTAAATGAGACACAATCCAAGAACAGAATCAGTAGTAAAATATTTACCTTGAAATGCCTATTCATAAATGCCCCAAATTTAGGCAACAAGAGAAACTAGAGATATAAATAAAAGGAAGCATTTTTGAGGTATCAATGAGGGCTTCTAGGATAAAAAAACAAAACACATCACTGGAACATGGGCCTGAATCATCGTAACTTAAATTCAATTAAAAAAACCATTTATTAAGTTCCTACTATATTTCAGGCCCTGTGCTAAGTTCTGAGGATACTAATTACAAAAAATATATAGTCCTTACCCTCATGGATCTTATAGTCTAATGGAGGAAGAAAACCTACAAAAGGAAAAAGGAAGAGGTTGCTTAGAGGGTGTCCAGTTCTCAAATATATTGTTTCTTGGGATCAAAGTCAAGCAGAAGAGCTGATGGAAATGAATTTACCAGGAACTTTGTGAGTTCTCTATGAAGGAAGACTTTCTGAGTGAGTTCTCTATACAGGAAAGCATTGCCATCTAAAGAGATGGGAGAAGCAACTGCTGGTGAGATGAGGTATAGATTTTTAATTATTTTTTTGAATTTTTAAATATTTTATTTTTTTAGAAAAATTTTCCATGATTCCATGATTCTTGCTTTTACTTTCCCCTTCACCTCCCCCACCCAATATTCAACACACATTTCCACTGGTTATAATATATGTGATCAGTCAAGACTTATTTACATATTATTGATAGTTGCATTGGTGTGGTCATTTCAAGTCTAAATCTCCAACCATGCCCACATCAACCCATGTGTTCAAGCAGTTGTTTTTCTTCTGTGTTTCCACTTCTGCAGTTCTTCCTCTGAATGTGGGTAGTGTTCTTTACCATAACTCCCTCAGAATTGTCCTGGGTCATTGTATTGCTGCCAGTACAGAATTCCATTTCATTCGATTTTACCATAGTGTATCAGTCTCTGTGTACAATGTTCTTCTGGCTCTGCTCCTTTCACTCTGCATCAATTCCTGGAGGTCTTTCCAGTTCACATGAAATTCCTCCAGTTTATTATTCCTTTGAGCACAATAGTATCCCATCACCAGCATATACCATAATTTGTTCAGCCATTCCTCAATTGAAGGGTAAACCCTCATTTTCCAGTTTTTTTGCCACCACAAAAATCACAGCTATAAATATTTTTGTACAAGTCTGTTTATCTATGATCTCTCTGGGGTACAAACGCAGCAATGCTATAGCTGGATCAAAGGGCAGGCAGTCCTTTAAAGCTCTTTGGGCATAGTTCCAAATTGCCATCCAGAATGACTAGATCAGTTCACAACTCAACCAGCAATGCATTAATGTCTTAATTTTGCCACATCCCCTCCAACATTCATTACTCTCCCCTTCTATCATTTTAGCCAATCTGCTAGGTGTGAGGTGATACCTCAGAGTTGTTTTGATTTACATTTATCTAATTATTAGAGATTTAGAACACTTTCTCATGTGCTTATTGATAGTTTTGATTTTTTTAATCTAAAAATTGCCTATTCATGTCTCTTGCCCATTTATCAATTGGGCTATGGCTTGATTTTTTTTATACAATTGATTTAGCTCCTTGTATATTTGAGTAATTAGACCTCTGTCAGAGATTCTTGTTATAAAGATTTTTCCCAGTTTGTTGTTTCCCTTCTAATTATGGTTGCATTGTTTTTGTTTGTACAAAACCTTTTTAATTTAATATAATCAAAATTATTTATTTTACATTTTGTACTTTTTTCTAACTCCTGCTTAGTTTTAAAATATTCCCTTTCCTGTAGATGTGACAAGTATACTATTCTGTTTACTTAATTTCCTTAGAGTTTCCTTTATTATATTCAAGTCATTCACCCATTCTAATTTTATCTTTGTGTAGGGTGTGAGATGTTGATCTAAACCTAATCTCTCCCATATTGTTTTCCAATTTTCCAAGCAGTTTTTGTGAAATAGTGGATTCATGTCCCAAAAGTTGGGCTCTTTGGGTTTATCATACACTGCCTTGCTGATGTCACTTACCCCAAGTCTATTCCACTGATCCTCCTTTCTGTCTCTTAGCCAGTACCATAACTTTTTGATGACAGCTACTTCATAGTATAGTTTAATATCAGGTACTGCTAGGCCGCTTTCCTTCATGTTTTTTTCATTAATTCCCTTAATATTCTTGATCTTTTGTTCTTCCAAAAGAATTTTGTTATAGTGTTTTCTAATTTGGTAAAAAAGTTTTTTGGTAGTTTGATAGGTATGGCGCTAAATAGTTAAATTAATTTGGGTAGAATGGTCATTTTTATTATGTTAGCTTATCCTACCCATGATCAATCAATGTTTTTCCAATTGTTTAGATCTAGTTTTAATTGTTTGGAAAGTGTTATGTAGTTGTGTTCTTATAATTGCTGTGTTTGTTTTGGTAGATAGATTCCTAAGTATTTGATATTGTCTAGGGTGATTTTAAATGGTGTTTCTCTTTCTACCTCTTGCTGCTGTGATGTGCTGGAAATATATAGAAATGCTGATGATTTATATCCATTTGTTTTGTATCCTGCAACTTTGCTAAAGTTGTTGATTATTTCTACAAGCTTCTTAGTTGATTCTCTAGGATTTTTTAAGTAGACCATCATATCATCTGCAAAGAGTGATAGCTTAGTCTCCTCCTTGCCTATTTTAATACCTTCAATTTCTTTTTCTTCTCTAATTGCAACTGCTAGTGTTTCTAGTACAATGTTAAATAATAGAGGTGATAATGGGCATCCTTGTTTTACTCCTGATCTTATTGGGAAGGCTTCTAATTTATCCCCATTGCATATGATGTTTGTTGATGGTTTTAGGTATATACTGTTTATTATTTTTAGGAAAGGTCCTTCTATTCCTATACTTTTCAGTGTTTTCAATAGGAATGGACGCTGTATTTTGTCAAAGGCTTTTTCATCATCTATTGAGATAATCATGTGATTTTTGTTTGTTAGACTGTTGATATGGTCAATTATGTGGATGGTTTTCCTAATGTTGAACCATCCTTGCATTCCTGGTATAAATCCCACCTGATCATAATGAATTACCCTTTTGATCACTTGCTGTAGTCTTTTTTCTAGTATTCTATTTAAGATTTTTGCATCTATGTTCATTAGGGAGATTGGTCTGTATTTTTCTTTCTCTGTTTTTATTCTACCTGGCTTTGGGATCAATACCATATTTGTATCATAAAGGAGTTTGTTAGAACTCTTTCTTTGCTTATTATGTCAAATTGTTTGTAAAGTATTGGATTTAGTTCTTTGAAGATTTGATAGAATTCACGTGTGAATCCATCTGTTCCTGGAGATTTTTTCTTAGGGAGTTCTTTGATGGCTTGTTCAATCTCGTTTTCTGATATGGGATTATTTAAATATTCTATTTCTTCTACTGTTAATCTAGGCAATTTATATTTTTGTAAATATTCATCCATCTCACTCAGATTGCTATATTTATTGCCATATAATTGGGAAAAATAGTTTTTAATGATTGCCTTGATTTCCTCTTCATTTGTGGTGAGATCTCCCTTTTCATCTTTGATACTGATGATTTGGCTTTCTTCTTTCTTTTTTAAATTAGATTGACCAGTACTTTTTCAATTCTGTTTATTTTTTCATAGTATCAGCTTCTAGTCTTATTTATTAATTCAAAAGTTTTTTTACTTTCAATTTTATTGATTTCTCCTTTGATTTTTATAATCTCTAATTTGGTCTTTAGCTGGGGATTTTTAATTTGTTTCCTTTCTATTTTTTTAATTAGCATACCCAGTTCATTGATATTTGCCCTCTCTAATTTGTTAATATATGCACTCAAGAATATAAATTTCCCCCTGAGTACTGCCTTGGCTGCATCCCACAGAGTTTGGTAGGATGTCTCATCATTGTCATTCTCTTCAATTTAGTTATTGATTTTTTCTATTATTTCTGCTTTAACTAACTGGTTTTGGAGAATCATATTATTTAATTTCCAATTAGTTTTCAATTTGCTTGTCCAGGTGCCCTTATTAATTATTATTTTTATTCCATTATGATCTGAGAAGGTTACATTTATTATTTCTGCTCTTTTACATTTGTTTGCAATGTTTCTATGCCCTATTACATGGTGAATCTTTGTGAATGTACCATGTGCAGCTGAAAAGAAGGTGTATTCCTTTTTGTCCCTATTTATTTTTCACCACATATCTATTAAATTTAATTTTTTTGCATTTCATTCACCTCTCTTATCTCTTAATTATTTATTTTTTTGTTTTGATTTATCTAGATCTGAAAGAGGAATATTTAGATCTCCCACAAGCATGGTTTTACTATCTATTTCCTTCTTCAGCTCTGCAAGTTTCTCCTTTAGGAATTTGGATGCTATGCCATATGGTGCATATATATTTAGCACTGTTATTTCCTCATTGTCTATACTGCCTTTTATCAGGATGTAATTACCTTCCCTGGCTCTTTTAATCATATCTATTTTTACTTTGGCTGTTTCAGAAATCATGAACACTATTCTTGCCTTCTTTTTCTCATTTGAAGCCCAAAAGATTTTGCTTCAACCCTTGACCTTAAACCTGTGTTTGTCCACCTGCCTCATATGTGTTTCTTGTAGACAACATATGGTGGGATTGTGGTTTCTAATCCACTCTGCTATTTGTTCCATTTTATGGGAGAGTTCATCCCATTCACATTCAGAGTTATAATTATCAGTTGTGTATTCCCCAATATTTTGGTATTCTCTCCTAGTTCTATACCTTCTTCTTATGCTATTTCCTTTTAAACCAGTTTTTTTTTGTTTTAGACTAGTCCTCCTTCTCCTCTCCCTTCATTAACTTCCCTTCTACCCTCTCTGTTATTATTCTCTTCTTTTTATTTTTTAATGTCTAATGAATTCCCACCCTCTTCTCCTCCCTTCTCTTTTTTGACCTCCCCACTCCCCTTTTCTCCTTGGTTAATCCCTTCTGACTTTCTCAGTAGGTTTAGATAGAATTCTATATCCCATTGGATATAGCTACTTTTCCCTCTCAGGGTTGATTCTACTGAGAGTAAGATTTAAATATTACCTCTTAATGGTCTATTCCTCTCCTTCTTATAATAGTATTCATCCCCTCCCCTTCCCATGCCCTCTTTGTGTGTTATAGAATATCCTATTTTTCTTATTCATTGAAGTTTTTCTTGGTGCCATCTACTATTCACCCTCCCTCTTTTTTCCCCTCCCCGTCTCATCTTAGTCAATTTTGTGCTCCAACCTCTCCCTATGAATTATTCTTCTAATTACTATAATAGTGAATACAATTTTTGAAAATTACACCTAACATTTCTCCTTATAGAAATACAAATAATTTGATTTTACCAAAGCCCTTAAAGAGGCAAATTTATAAAGAAGAGTTTTCTTTCTTTCCCCTCTGTTTCTTATTTACCTTTTCATGTTTCTCTTGGTTTTTATGGTTGGATATTGAACTTTCCATTTAGTCCTGGTCTTTTCTGTGCAAATACTTGGAAATCTTCAATTTTGTTGAATGCCCATACTTTCCCCTGGAAATATATAGTCAGTTTTGATGGATAGGTGACCCTTGGTTGAAGACTCTGTATTCTTGCCTTTCTGAATATCGTATTCCAAGCCTTGCGGTCTCTTAGTGTGGAGGCTGCCAGGTTCTGTATGATCCTTATTGGTGCTCCTTGATATCTGAATTGTCTTTTTCTGGCTTCTTGTAAAAATTTTTTCTTTTACTTGGAAGCTCTTGAATTTGGCTATTATATTCCTGGGGATTTTCTTTTCAGGATTTAGTGGAAAGGGTGATCTATGGATCCTTTCAATGTCTATATTGCCCTCTTATTGTAGAACTTCAAGGAAGGTTTGCTGAATAATTTCTTTTAGTATGGAGTCCAAATTTCCTTTAATTTCTGCTTTTTCAGGAAGAGCGATGGTTCTCAATTGTCTCTTCTAGACCTGTTTTCTTGATCTGTCAATTTCTCATTGAGATATTTCATGTTTCCTTCTATTTTATCAGTCTTTTTACTTTGTTTTATTTGTTCTTGCTGTCTTCAGAGATCATTGACTTCTACATGCCCAATTCTGGTCTTTGAAGATTATATTTTGTTGTTGTTGTTATAATCTTATGATTTTCCTTTTCTGCTTGGTCTATCCTGTTTTCCAGCTGTTTAATTTTGGTTTCCAATTGGGAGTTTCTGTCTTATAACCTGTTACTTTCCTTTTGAGCTATTTCTCACTTCTCTTGCCAAATCTCTTCCATCTTTCTCATGATCTCAGATTTGAACTCTTCAAGAGCTTTTGACCAATTTTCATTTTGGAGGGAAGGTTTGGATATGATTACTTGTTTGTTCTCCTCTGCTCTTTGCTCTGTTTGGAATTTTTCTGTGTAAAAGTTGTCGAGTGTTAAAGATTTCTTTTTGATCTTTCACTTTTGAGATTCTTGTGACTGGCTTGCCATTGTTAGCCACTTGCCCTCTTAGCTTTGTACTCATGCACAGGGTCAGTCTGCATTCTTTTGGCTCCTGACGTCTCAGGTCTAGTTGTTCTCAGGGTCAAGCCTCCTGGTGGTCCCCTTGCTTATTCCTCTGCCCGAAGCTCCTTTAACAGTGTCAGGGCACTGCTCCCACAATCATGCACTGCTCTCCATTTGGTCCCCACCCAAGGTCCACACCTAGGCTCAAGGTCTATGTTCAAAGTCCTCTTCTTTAGCCTCTTGGAGTCTTAAGTTTTACTTCACTCAGAAGCAGGCCCTGGTGATACCAGGTAGCTGCCAAGAACTTAATGGATGTCCGAAACTTCCTCTAACTCTTGTGTATTGGCTTTGGCCCTGTAGGTGGTGTGGGTGGAGTGGGTTACTCACCTCACATTTTAATGATAGTTATTTCACCCCCTTATAGCATGGAAATGCCCCGATCCCATGTGCCTTCAATGCTGTGCCCTGATGTGTGGTCCCTTTGTTCGTTTGGATTTGTTTTTATGTCCTCTTCAGAAGTCCTATATGTGTAGGTAGGAGAGGTTAACCAGCTGCTTTTTACTCTGCCACCATCTTAACCCAGAAGTCCAAGGTATAGATTTTTAAAATCTGAGTTGTTCTTTTTAATAATGGGATTTTAGGCAATTAGATTACCATGAAATATGGTGGGGAGGACATACTTTTTTTTCCCTTGAAGTTGTAGCCAAATAGACTTACTAATGGAAAATGAAGAACACGGGGTTGGTTAAAAGCAGGAGGTAGCATCATATATTAAGAAATATTCATATGAGAAAATCAAAGAAACTGATGGGGAACCATGACATTTAGGTAAATGTAAAAAAAAATGTGAAAAACTGATGCAACCAACAACCTAGAGAGAAAGAGACCAGATGTACAGATTTTCAGAAACAAATCAGAAGCTTTTCATAGAAGCATGACATAATAGTAACAGAAGACTATAATTATCTATACATGTTTTAGAACTCTTCTCTCCCCATATCCTCTCTCTCTTTCTCTCCCTCTCAAGCTGAACATCACAGCAGTTAATCACTTCCTGACCTTCCTTAATGATAGTTTTCCTAAAAAAATTGGTGGAACTAACAAAAGAAAATTCTGTCAGTAAGCTGATTCTTACTAACAAGAAGGAATAAGTTGCTTGTGTGGAAAGATATAAACTTTGTGAGGAATTAACCACTTTTGATATAGGTCAGAGAAATCTAGCGCTGGTCAAAAATTTCCCCTCCCTGCCCATATTTTTTGTAAATATATTTCAAAGAATTATGAGGAAAGATAGGTGATATTCCACAGACAAAACTGATTCAAAGAAAATTAGATTAGTAGAAATAATAAATATTTAAGAATGAAATCATGAAAGCACTATGTGAAGCAATTCCAAGGAAAAGGAAAAATGGTATTTATCTGATGACCAATGAGAATTCACAGAAGCTCATTGAAGAGATGTTTTCAGAAAATTTAAAAATTTGTTCAAGTATAGATAATGTAAGATTAATATGAGTAGCACAAACCTATAAAATAGTTTTAGTAATTCAAAAGTTCAGAATGAGTCAATACTGTGAGGGTACCAAAGGATAACAACAATTGTTTATTCATTTTTTTTCTTTTGTTGGAAGAAAAAAGGTGGATCAAGAAGAGAAAGGAACTTATCAGAGATTGAGTGGGAAAATGAAGACTGAAAACAGAGAAGAAAGAGCTGCTTAACTCTTATTTCTTTATATTACAAGCTTTCTCTTGACATTATAGTGGTACCAGGGGAGCACTATGGCCATTTAATCATAACCCTTTGCTTTCACCACATGACCAATCTATCCTTCTTTTTATCATACAGTTTCTTGTTGGTATTGTTTGCTCTTTTTCTTCTTTTGTGTAAGTTATTTTTTGAAGTCTAATTAAATCCACCATATAGAGGGTCCAGGTAGAGTCATGATTAACTATCAGTAATAAGATCTTTCAGATGTACCTCTTTGCAGAACCTCCTGGAAAAGATTCAGAGTCATACAAAAGAGTTTGAACTACCTAGCTTCCCATGGAAAACAATGGATTAAGAATATCTAATATCATCTCTGTGTGTATTTACCAGACAAGAGAGATACATTTATAATGATTTGGATGCAGAGATATAATGGAAGATGAAAGTAGGCGGACTACTACAAGAAAATTATATAGCTCTTTTACTTAACACAAAGTTTCTATGAAAGCAAAGGCCCGTCTTTTTTTTTTTAGTTCTAAATTTAAAAATCGTGAGAAAAAAATCCAGAGACAAGAGAGAGAGAGAGAGAGAGAGAGACAAAGAGAGAGAGAGAGAGAGAGAGAGAGAGAGAGAGAGAGATAATATCCTCTATACATAGCAAAATATAAAACAATATTGGATATCAAATTATTCTTGTCTATTTTGTACCGCTTACTCTTTCTTAAAAGCACATGATAAATCTCAGAAAAGGCAACAACAAAACAAATTTATTAAAATGAATGAATAGAAAAACTACATTATGTCAAAAAGTGTCATACAAAATGAATTAATATCAACACTTAACATATATATGAAAAGATTGGCACAGTATTTAAGTCATTAAATAAAAAGTTAATTGAATTTCAGTAAGAAATAAGATTTTTTTAAAAAAACCCTACCTTCCATCTTGGAATCAATACTGTGTATTTGTTCCATGGCAGAAGAGTGATAAGGGCTAGGCAATGGGGGTCAAGTGACTTGCCCAGGGTCACACAGCTAGGAAGTGTCTCAGGCCAGATTTGAACCCAAGACCTCCCATCTCTGGATCTGACTCTCAATCCATTGAGCCACCTAGCTACCCCACAAGAACTAACACTATTAATAGTGAGGACTTCAATACTTCAATGTCTTTTTCACATTTGGACTAAATTTTAAAAAAAATTAGAAAAAAACTTGAACATTATTTCAACAGAATTTCAGAAAAGTCATATGAGAGATTTCTTATTATAACTGAATGATAATAGGAAGGAATATGAATATTTATTACTTGTGTATAGCACTTTTACAAAAATTGACCATGTTTCTGGATACGCAGTGGGGGAAAAAATAAGATTCTCTAGATGAATATAAATTTATTTACATATTTATATATGTAAAAACAATGGTATTTGGGACCCAAGAGGAAAATAGCATTGTGTATTTATGTGTTTCTGGAATGCAAAAACTTCATGAAGGCAAATAATATTTTATTGTTGTATTTATATATCTAATACTTAGCAAATAGTAGGTGATTAATATGTGCTTATTAATTTATTTCTTTTAGAAAATAATCATCAGAAGTATCTGGATCTTTTTAAAAATCAGGAAAGTTTATTAATAGAAGAGGCTAAGAAAGAAACTACTATGAAAGAAAGAAAGAAGTTTAATAGAAAATATATATAGATCAAAACTTTATTCCATGTTATATAATACATTGCCAATGGAACCTAAAATTAAACAGAGAAAGTCAAGTCAAATAAACTAGAGAAGAATGGAAAGATTTTATTTTACAAATTATGGGAAGGAGGGGAATTCTTAATCAAACAAAAGAGAAATGATCTTAAAAATAAAATAGACAAATCAGATCACATAATATTAAGACACTTTTGCATATATAAGACCAATGCAAGAAGAATAAGAAAAGACGACAAATCAGAAAAGATCTTTGCAGTAACAATCTTTGACAAAAATTTAATATCTAAGACATTGATCTAAATACTTAAGAAAAAGAAAAATTATCTTATAGAAAATTGGTTGGAAAAAATATTTAGTGCCCAAAGAAAAATAAATGCTAATGATCAATAATTGTATTATGGATTGATCTATATAAAAATAATAGGATAAATGAGATTTAAAATAATCATAAGGTTTTATTAAGCAAATCCATCAAGGAAGAGTCTTGTCATCTTTTGGAGTGTGTGTGTGTGTGTGTGTGTGTGTGTGTGTGTGTGTGTGTGTGTGAAAAATAGTGGAGTTTGCAATCCCTTTAAATTGCATAATATAAACTTGAACATGAACAGGCATGTCATAAATATAAAAATTGAATATGCAACATAATCACAGTTAATCATCCCTACTATATAATACAGTGCAGATTGAGGTATCTAATATACAGCATCTACTCTAGTGTATGGGTCTCAGCAGCTGATATAATCTTAGGTGTCTAGATGATATAAAAGACTGCTCTAACATCAGCTTGGAGTGAAAAAATGTTTACTTAAGTTATGAGAAAATTGTTGTCAAATAAAAATACTATATTTTCTACTTTTGTTTTGTTTTCTCACTCAGTTGTACCTCAAGACCTCTCTTTGTCTTCTATTTGTCCAAGAATACAATACTCTATGTATAGTAAATGGGACCCAAGAGAAGTGGATAATCTGTCATATATATTAATGTGGATGCCAAGGGGTACATCAACAATGCAAAGCCTTCCTTATGCATGAAAGGAAGGAAGGAAAAAGAAAAGGGGATATGAATCATGTACCACGTCCCCCCTTTTCCCTAGCTACTTAGTTTTAACTTCATTATTTTTCTTTCTTTTTTTTATAACCCTTACCTTCTGTCTCAGAGCCAATACTGTGTATTGGCTCCAAGGCAGAAGAGTGGTAAGGGCTAGGCAATGGGGGTCAAGTGACTTGCCCAGGGTCACATAGCTGGGAAGTGTCTGAGGCCAGGTTTGAACCTAGGACCTCCTGTCTCTAGGCTTGGCTCTCAATCCACTGAGCTACCCAGTTGCCCCCTTCATTATTTCTTTCTATGAGCAATTGCCCTCCCTTGTTAATGCAGTCTTATACTAGGTGGCCATGCTTAATAAAGTATTCTTCTCTCCCTTGGTGGATAGAAGGCTAGGAATAACTTTTATTGTTTCAATCCCCTTAATTTACAGAAGTGAAAGAATCTAGAAGTGCTAAGGAGTTAGAGTTGTGAAGGTTCACATGCAACAGCATCTTATATAATTAATGAGCAATAGGAGGCAGGTAGGTGGCTTAATAGATAAAGTGCTGGGCTTGGAGACAGGAAAACAAGATCAAATCTGATTTCAGACACTTCCTGGCTCTGTGACCTTGCCTTATTCTACTGGAAAAGGAAATGACAAACAATTCTAGCATCCTTGCCAAGAAAATCCCACAGATAGATTGGTATGCTATGGTCAATTAATTAATGAAGAGTTGTTCAGGACTGAATAACAACAATAGGAAATATTGTAACATTCCATATAGTAGCCCAAAACATGTCTTATGTAATATATAATGTATACTATCACATAAGAGAATTTCATTTTATAACCAAATGCATAGTCCACCTTCAGAAACCTATGTATATTATTAACATTAACAAATAGAGTAAAAAGTATGATACAGTAAGAAAATGTTTTGCATAGCAAAAACTTACATTACAAACAATATATAGCATCATATATTGTGATCATAAACAACAAGTAAAAAACATTTCATATATGTCAGCAATAGTTGTTGTCTGTCTCTCCAAGAAAGAACTGATAGCATTTGAATGAAAACTGAAATATACTATATTTCATTTTCTTTAATTCTTCATGGAATTGGAATATTAGGTGATAGAGGGAAAGCCTCTTAAGTCAACCCCTCCAGCTTCTTTGTTTGACCAGAGTTACCTCAAGGAGGAACTTTCCCCTGTATTCCTTCAGGTGCAACACACAGTGGTCTCTTTTTCAAATCTTGAGTCTCATTGTATTATCAATTGTCTTCTGCTATGGATTTATTTGTAACCATTTGGTAGGCTTTTCTTGAAACTCATTTGGCCTGAACTTCTATCCCTACTATAGTCCCACTCCACACTGAATTTCACCAATTCCTTTATTAGTTACCCTATACAAGTTCTTGGAGGAGGGAGGAAGCAACCTCCTCATAGTAAAATAAGGATTTTCTCAATCCTTGGAAGGTTATGATTCTTTCTTTTCCTTTTCAGAAGCTCAGATCCTTGGCCTTTGAGCATTATTGCCTTCACTAAAGGGATTCTCAAGTATTTTTACAGTAAGACTTTCAGTAATGCACAAAGTCTCCAGAGCTTTTCCAAAATACATCAAATAGTTACCTAGAGGCAGGCAATCTATCGTGTTCTTTACTGAAATTTATTCCTCTATCCTTCCCTTGCCTCCATCTCGACCTTCTAAGGTCATGGAATAACTTGGAGTAAACTTGGATTTATCTGGAGGTTATATGGCTCTAACTCACTTTTCTTGTCCAATCAAAATGACTAGTTGTTCATATTACATTGGAGCTACTTCTCTTATAATATGTGGGTCAGTAAGAGAAAGGTCTATAGCCTTTGCAAGTCTCTTAAAACCACAAGGGATACTATTACATTTGGGGCTCTGTGACTGGGAAATTTCTTACCTGGACACAATGGCTAACATGCAATTTAACACTTTGACTATTAAAATAAAGATAATTTAAATGTTCAGTGTTTAAAATTATGTTTTGATAAATAATTTTAAAGTGGAAAATTATTTTTTCTATCTATTAGTAATCCAGAAAATTAAGAATCCTTGAACATCTTAATTTTAATAATTACCCATATCACAACAAATGATTTATTTTGTTAATCTTTATTGCATGTATCATATTTTAGAAAAGCAAACCATGGCTCTGGCCTTGCATTTGGTAAGAAATAAACATGAAAGTACGCAAAGAAAATACTTTCACAAATCCTGTCAGTTGTCATAACTGCTAATAATGTACTTGAATTTAAAATTGTTGTATTACTAGTCATTTTATTTTCCTTTCTGACAGCTGGCTACTTTGATTAAAATTTATAAATATGATTTTGGATAAGTGATTCAGTCTGAAACTCAATCACTTTAGTGACTCACTCAGCAGGAGTAGAATTTAAAAAGAAAGACTATGAGGGACTTCCTGGAGGGTTTTCTCATTCTATATGGTTTCAAGAAATTCCATTTGGGATGTATTTTTCTAGCTGAATTTCAAAAACCCATTTTTTTGTTCTTTATAAATAGCCTGGCTTTCTGAAATGACATTTGAAAACAATAAGATATGATGGAGAGTTCTCATAATTGCTTAATTAACACCATTAACAAGGCATTCAGACTTTGTTTAAATTTGAGTTAATTTGGTTGTCTACAATAAGATAAATGCCCAATCTTTGTCTCTTTTTTTCTGTTTAGAAATAGCTGCAAGATCAAATCTGGCCTCAGACACTTCCCAGCTGTGTGACCCTGGGCAAGTCCCTTGACCCCCATTGCCCACCCTTACCACTCTTCCACCTAGAAGCCAATACACAGAAGTTAAGGGTTTTAAAAAAAATAGCTGCAAGAAGAGACAGAATATAGGTGAAGCTAGGCGGTTAAGTGGATAGACCTCCAGGCCTAGGGACAAGAGGTCCTATGGTTCAAATCTGACTGCAGAAACTTCCTAGCTGCGGGACCCTGGGCAAATCACTTAATCGCAATTCTTGAGCCCTTACCTCTCTTGAAATGGATAATTAGTGTCAAGACAAACATAGAAGATAAGAGTTTAAAAAAAGAGAAAGATGGTGTACTCTTGCAAATGAAATTCCTCTATTTTAGAGAGGAGTGAAAGTAAGGGAAGGGAAAGGAAAAGAGAAAGGAAAAGGAAAGGAAATGGGGAAAAACAGAGATCTAAGGAGAGAGGGGGAAGAGGAGGGAAAGAGAGAGGGGGAGGGGAGAAGATGTGAAGGAGAAGGGAAAGTTAGGGATAGATGGGGAAAGAGGAGAGAGAAGGAGAAAAGAGAAAGGAGAGTAGTAGAATGGGGACAGAGTGGAAAGAGAAATAAAGAGACTGATGCAGAGGCAGAAACCAATAGAGAGGCAGATATAGCAAAAAGAGAATCAGGGAGATAAATTGAGATATTTTAATGTAAACTTCTATTTAAGTAAAGGGTTTTTGATAAAAATTCCTTTGTCCTTCCACATTTTATGGTCCACTCATTTATAGCAAACACATACAGAATGCAATAAAAATCTCCGTATCTTTAGACAAAGATTCACCATAAAAGTATATTCAGTAAACAAACACATTTTAAAGGGAGTAGGTAATTAATAGAAATAGTAGAATTTATTCAGACAGACCATTCTTTAAGTGAGTTAGTGAACTAAATAGGTAGATGAGGCTTCAGCTATTCATGATTATAAAGTCAGGATATCAGCACCCTTCACTTGCATTTAAGAGGCATTTGATGATACTGTGTGTCCAGATCACAAGGTGCCTTTCTCTCATTGGTGCCTCTTTGTTTCTAAAGCTCAGCAACACTGTCGCACAAGGCTTTAACTCCCTATATCTGCTCAGTTCATCTCTCCATTTCAGAATTTTATAATTCCCTTTGTTTCCCTAGATCAGTGATTCCCAAAGTGGGCACTACCACCCCCCGGTGGGTGCTGCAACAATCCAGGGAGGTGGTGATGCCCACAGATGCATTTATCTTTCCTATTAAGTGCTATTAAAATTAAAAAAAAATAATTTCCATGGGGCTAAGTAATATTTTTTTCTGGAAAGGGGGTGGTAGGCCAAAAAAGTTTGGGAACCACTGCCCTAGATAAAAAGGAGAAGCATAAGCAAATGGAAACCTTAACTATAGATGATCATTTAAAAATTAATTTTAAATATTCTTTCTCTAAATTGTATTTTGACTTCTCTTTCTTCTTGTACCCCTTCCAAATCACAGAGAATGCAAGCAATGTGAGATTGATTATACATGTGAGAACATTCAACATATATTTCTATATTAACCATATTGCAAAAGAAAACAAAACAAAACAAAATAAAGGAAGAGAAAATAATTTTTCAATCTACATTGAGACTTCATCAGTTCCTTCTCTGGAAATGGATAGCATTTATCATCATAAAATCTTCAGAACAATCATTGTATTCATTAAAGTTTCTAAGTCTTTCACAGTTGATCATTGTTACAATATTTCTGTTACTATGTACAATATTTTTATGGTTCACTCATTTTGCTTTGTATCAGTTTATATGACTTTCCAAATTCATCTGAATTGATTTTTATTTTTCTTTATTAAATTTTTATTTCAATAACAATTTTCCATGTAAGTTTTATGAAGTCAAATGATCCATATTGTCTTCCTCCTTTCTTTCTTCCCCCATTCAGGAGCTGACTGAAACCATCCTGATCATCATTTCTTATAGTCCAATAGTATTTCATTACAATTGTATAACACAACTTTTTTAGCTGTTCCCCAATTGATGGGCATCCCTTCAATTCCCAATTCCTTATCAACACAAAAAGTTATAAATAAATAAACAAACAAGTAAACAATACCTAGTTTCTGCCAGTCTGCTTTCCAGTTTTTCCAATATTATTTCAAATAATGAGTTCTTGCCCCCAAAGCTAGAATTTTGGACTTATCAAACACTAGATTATCATGGTCATTTACTACTATGATTGCTTATCTAATTTATCACATTAATCTAAAATTCAATTTCTTAGCCAATACAAGACTGTTTTCATGATTACCACTTTGCAATATAGTTTGAAATCTGGCACTTGTCCATGATTCTTTGCATCAATTCTCTTGATATCCTTGAACATTTGTTTAAATATATAGGTTGTTGAATCAAATCTTTCTGGCCAATTTCATATAAAAATGCATAATTTATGAAGGGAAAAACTTGATATGTAAAAATGAACAAGAACAATAATTACAATAAGCACTAATACATTATTTTAAGGTTTCAAAGTACTATCAAAATATGGATATATAGATATCATATGACATATTATTTCATAAATTTATATCTAGTACTATTTAAACCAACATGTTATTAAAGTAGTTTGCAGGAAATCCCAAAAGTCCTAATATGAAAGTATATCAAGGAGAAAGAAGTGACCCTGGATACTTAAAATCTGTTCCAGTGAAGGATAACCTCTGACAAGTTTTCCAGAGACATCGCTGGTAATTTTGGTATCAAATATCAATTTATAAAATAGGGTCTGGAGTAACTGAACTTAAATGTGTTCTCATATAAACTGTAGGTTGTGGTATTGGAAGGGAAAACATATCACTGGAAGGGAAAGATCTTTGGGATACCATCGTGTTGGGGGAGGGTTGGGTTGGAGAAAAAAGAAGGGGAAAAGAAATGCCAGAATGAAAGGGAAAGACATACTAAGATACAGTGAAAGTTCTGCTTAGGAGACCATTGCCCAAAGAGAACAGAGGTCTACGAGTTCACATGGTTAACATTTAAAAAACCAATTAGATTTTAATTTAGGGCACTAAGTTCCAAATGTCCAGGCCTAGTTATGACCCTGATTTCAGTCATCCTGGAACAGTTCCTGGTTTCTGAGCTTCAGTATGGCTAGTTCAGAGATACACCATAGAATGAACTCTTTGGCTATAAAGTACTCTTCTGAATTAAAATAAAATGCAAGATAATTGCAATCCTACATGGATCCATTCAATTTCTACCATTATGTTGGTAGAGTTGTGGAAGAAAAGGTAAATGGACTAAGAATTACACAGTTTTTAGAACATTAATAAACATTTCCTTAATTTTTTATAACATGGACATACAATAAAAAATTAGACATAATTATGGGAACTGAATCTTATCCACCTTGACATTCTTTATATAAAGGAATCAAAAAGAAGTGAAAAAAAAGAAATTGCAACTCAATGAAAATTATAGTTCACATATTCTCCCCAGTGAGGAAAATAAAGATTGCTAAAGTTGTTTTATAATGGTTCAATTTAAAATTTTAAGAGTAGAAATAATATTCAAAATATGCAAATTAAGCCATAAGCTTATCAATTTGTATATTGTCTCCAAATAAACTGGTTCTCAGTTCATTTATAACTCTCCATCCTGGGAAACTTTCATCTATATATACTCATAAATTTGACATAGTGCAGAACGTGGAGGATGGAGAATTTTTTGCTTTATAATCTAATAGTAAGATTACTATTAGAACATTAGCTATCTACCTCTTCTTTTTCACTTTCACCCCATGACCAGTCCACCATCTTTTTCATTTGTACTTGGTATTCATGAAAGCTGGAAAATATACATCTCCATATTTTATGCCTTACATGATATTTATAGAGAGTAAGCAAACAATATTGTTTCTGTTATATCTTTTAACAAATCTTTAATAATTTTAATACATGTAGTGGGTATACTCTGTTGAAAAAGAACCTTTAAGATTATGTAATCAAATGAGTTTTTATAAAGAACCAACAATAAAGCATGTTGGGATCTTGTATTTTTTATATATCTCATCCAATTATGTTATAATAAAGATATTGTAAACTATAAAATATTGCTTACAAAAGTATTTCTTTTTTTCTTTTTCTTAGTGTTATGAGTTCATCACCAAATATCCCACATAATAGTGAATGTATTTAACCCTGTATCATAGACTTTTTAAAACAGGGGCCAAAGGAAAGGAAATGGTTATCTGTCAGTCTGTTTCTAAGGCAACTCTTTTGAAGTTTCACTGCATTGAATCCTACTTATCATATTTGTTAGTTTAGTAATAATGTAATGCAACTGCATAAAATATTTCAGGGAGCCGCATCTGGCCCACAGGCCATAGTTTGCCCATCACTGAACTACACTATGTCCAAGAAAGAGATTTAAGAACAGTCTCACCAAGTCCAAGGTCCCAGCCAGAGCTCCTCCAAGTCCAGGCCATGAACAAGAAGAGGTAAAAGGGCCAAGCCCCCAAAGTTCTTTTAATTTATCCAGGCCATTTCTTTTGACACTTCCTGTGCCTTCCTCTTAGTTTCTTAGTTTACATATCCAATCACAATAGATGCTTTTCTTAGGACTGCCTAGGGGGCAGTTAGTCAATTCTGATTCATCACCCATTTTTTGCACATGTGGGTCACAGACCTCCCAACTTGTGAGTTAAGTGGAGTTGTTTAGACTTTTGGTGATTAGCATTAAGAATGGGCAAGGCAGATTTAATCTCATTATAACAATTCTTAACTGCTGATATAAATGCCATTAAATTCAAATATAGCCATTTAATTCAACATATGCATGGATGATTTGCTCTTGGCTTCACCAAATGCTACAGCATGCCAGGAAGATAGCAAGCATCTCCTTTTGGAGCTACATAAGAGAGGCCAGAAGGTTTCCAAAGACAAAGTTCAGTGGTGTCTCCCCAAAGTACAGTATTTAGGTTTCATTTTAAATGCTAGGTCCCATTTTATTTCTCCTAAACATATTGAAATTAAATTAAGTGCTTCTACCACTAAAAAGCAATCGAAGGAAATTCTTTGAGCAAAAGGATTTTGTCAGCAGTGAATCCTTTTCTATGGGGAAATCCCTAAGCCCCTTGTATCACTCACAAAAACTCTGTCCCTGAACCACTTAAATTGGAAACGGAATATCTAACAGCTCTTTCAAATTTAAAACAAGTTATCCTGTCTGTCCCCTGCTCTAGGCATCCCAAATTATAAACCATTTACCGTATACATCCATGAACAGAAAGGAGTAGCTTCAGGTATTATAAATCAACTTTTGAGACCTGCTCAAAGCTTGGTAGTCTATTATTCATCCCAGCTGGACCCAGTAGTTTTAGGAGAGCCACCATGCCTTAGAGGACTAGCTACCAAGGCTTTATTATTAGCCAAATCTGCTGATCTAGTATTAGTATGCCCTCTAACCATAATGTGCCTGCATGAGATCAAGGCATTGTTATTAAGACATAGGACACAGGCATTTACCAATTGAAGAATTATGAAATATGAGATAACCCAATTGAATAATGAAAATATCATATTAAAACACTGTGGAGTTCTTAATTTTGCAACATTGCTCCCTGATTTGCCAACTTACAGAGAACCTTTATATGATTGTACATCTTTAGTTACCATTGCTAATAAACCTCAAAATGATTTACTGGACACCCCTTTGGATAATTCAGATTTAATATAATTTACAGATGGTTCTCCATTTATGAGGGATGGTGTGCGCTATGCAGGAGCTGCAGTAGTTACTGAATTGATACTCTGTGATCAGCTTCCTTACCCTCAAATGTAAGTACACAAGGTGCAGAACTCACAGCTTTAAAACATGCCTGTATCATTGCAAAAGATAAAAGGGCCTCGATTTCCACATACTCCCATTGCGCATTTGGCATATGTCACACCATTGGCATGTTATGGCTTCTGAGGGGATTCTTAATATCAGCTGGAAAATATATTTCCAATGCAGACCTTATTACTGAACTTCGTTCTGCTCCCCAGCTCCCCAAAGCCATAGCTGTGTTTCACTGCTCTGCACACACAGGGCACTGACCTTGTCTCCAGGGGAAATAATCAAGCAGATATTACAACCAAACTAGTGGCCTTAGAAAGAGGCCTTCATTAATTTTGCCACTAACAATTACTGATGATCTGGATCTATCCCTTTCCTATAATGACAAGGAAGTGGGAAAATGGAAGCAAAAATTTAAAGCAAAACAGATAAATGGAGTATGGGTGTCATCTGAAGGAAAACCCCTGCTCTCTAGAAGTTTTTATCAATAAATTTGCCAATCCATCCATAAATATGGTCATTTAGACACTCAAGGCATTGTAGACTCTGTTAAAGGAGTATGGATAGCACCTGGAATAACTACAATTGCCTCCAAAGTACGTACAGCTTGTCCCCCCTGTCAGGCTTGCTTTTTGCGAAAAAGCCTTTGGTGAACATCCTCTCACTTACACACCTTTTGAGCATTTACAAATTGATTTTATCTCCATGCCCAAAGCTGGACAGTATAAATTTGGTCTGGTCATAGTGGATCAATTGACCAGGTGACTTGAAACATTTCCTATTGCTCAGGTCACAGTGGTTTTTGTTGCCAAAATCCTTTAGAAAGAAATTATTCCTCCTTTTGGCCAGCCAGCATATATTGATTTGGATAAAGGAACTCATTTTACTGATTCACTCTAACCACATATTTATTCCTGTTTGGGGATAACTCTTAAAATTCATATACCCTATCATCCCCAGATGTTCTGGCAAAGTTGAAAGAATGAATGAAGAACTTAAAACTATGATTGGCAAATTGTTCATGAAGACTCATTTGAAATGGCTCAAAATTCTACCTCTGGCCATATTTTATCTCAGAAGCAGACCCAGAAGTTATTTATACTTCTCACCATTTGAGATGCCATTTGGATATCCATCTATTCAGGCACAACTATTTACCCCTGCCTATACAATATTGTTAGGAGGGGATACAACCATTGCCGCATATATCAGACAATTACAAATGAAATTGTGAGAACTCCAAGACCTTGGAGCTGCTGTTCAGACAGGCCCCATAGATTTTGCACTTCATGATTTAAACCAGGTGATAATGGGCACTTAAAGTATTTCAAACATAATGTGCCAACTGAACTTGCTTATGACAGACCATTCCAAAACCTACTGACTATGCCAATATCCATTAAAATTAGGGAGAGAGACTCATGGATTCATTGTAGCCATGTAAAACAAATACCTATTGTTGATAATGAATCATTGCCTATACTGATTATATTTGACTGTTGATTGAGATAAGAATTCCTTATTGTTGGATCTGTACTATTTTATGGCATTGTATTTGATTGATCCTTGTACTTGAACAAATTGCCCTTGTAGAACAACACATATACTACCTCAGAAAAAGAATATCTGTATTAGTGACCTATATTGACCTGATAAGCCTTTTGTAACATTTTGTGCCTTTTGTGAATTTTTTTTGTATTTTCTTGAATGTATTATTGCTTCTATACCTCCATTGCCTTATCTATCTCATTTGCACTCACACTGTAGATCACGGCAAGTTAAAGAGGAAATGAATCTTATTTTTCAGCAAGTAGCCTCTATATTTTACCTCTGTGATTGTGCAATATATACATTTTTGACATTTTTCATTTTTGTTTTTCTTCCTGCATGTGCAATACAGTATTTGATTTTTCTCTCATTTTTTGTTTTTGAAACACATGTCACCAATATTGAAAATATTTGTTAATGTTTTGATTTTTGCAATAGAATAAGCTAAGATGTCCACTTGCCTAGCATATAATGCATACCCAAAAAGCTTTGGACTATGACAAACTGTGTAATGCAGGGTTGCTAGCAGAAGCCTTTGGCTCTTGCAAGTTCACTTGTAAGCAGGCCTGGCAGTTAGGGTTTTAGAATTTTCAGAAAAGCAGTTGGAGCTTGAGGCTATAAATAGTGCTGAAGTTCCAACTGACAGGCCTTTGCCTTCTGGCTTTGGCTTTGCCTGTTGGCTTTGCTTTTTGGCTTGGATTTGGCATGGGCTTTGGTCTTTTTGGGCATTTGGACCTACCTGATTTCTCTGGACCTGTCCCTAATCTCTCCATTACATCCCTACTATTTCCCTGAATTTCCCTTTGGGCCCTGGGAGGAAGGGTGGGCTTGGTGGTTGGACATCGTGGTTTTAGTTTCTATAGGCAAGTAGGGCATCCTAAAATAAGCCACCCCTAATTTAGTGATTTGATAAATGTTTTATTTCAAAAGACAGTCAAACCTTCTTGACTGGGAGAGCCAGTCTCTCTCAGTCTAATCCCCTCCTGTGACCCTTCCCCCAACACCAGCTTTCTCCCTAGTGGCTGTTACAAAACCCTAAACCCCTCTCTCCTTCTCATTATCCCTGACATTAATAAATCCCCTTTGTTACCTACTCAAAGCATCTGGTGAATCATTGTATCGAAGATTAAGGCAAGGGCTGAAGAGGGAAGGAATTATTTTCTTTTTATTTTTTTCAGAGAACTTCAGGCATCCATCTTGGCAGGAAGTACCTACCAGAGACTTCCTTCAGCCATCAGTTTCACTGGCATGGAACAGCCCTTTGACTCCTCCCTCAAGAGATTTTAGAAATTAACAAGAAAAGTCCTCCAGCCAGATTTAAAATATTTCTGACTGGCCCAACTCCTTTTGTATCTCATAGATATCTTCCCTGCCTGAAGAACCCAGCCTATTTCCTCAGTATTCTCTGTCTCCAGCCTTCAGTGAATAAGCCTGTTGGAGCTGCCCTCCTATACTCCCATCCATTCCTTTACCTTCCTGTATATCACCTACAACATTCATCCCTACACTCAGCTATCCCCTTCATTCCTCCTCCAATCACCTCATCACCTTTATCCTTCTCTTAACCAAGATTACCATCTTCTTCATAATACCTGCCACTCATATTCAATAAGATGAGACTTTTTCTCAATGAATATGTCTGAATCAAAGGAAAACAGATGACAAAGGAGCACCGAAGTTAACCTGCAAAGTGCCAAATGAGCACAAAGGTAAAAAGAAACCAAAGCAATCCTATGGGGATTGATAACATTCTGCACAAAGAGTGCAAGGACTTGATCATGTGTGAGACTTGAGGTTGAGGCTATTTAACATGTGTTAAATGCAGGACTTCCTTGTACCACATGTTCTATCACTTACATAACATCAATTGTTCTGGTTCCATTATTCTGGAAAGTGAAGAAAAGGATCAAACCATGTAATGCTGTATTCCGTGTGTTTTGAGATCTAGATCTACTCTCTTTTTCTATTTTCTTTCAAAATGTGACAACATTATGCTAAATTGGTTTAGTGAATGATTGTCATTACAGGCTTATTGGACATAGATTGCTACAAAAACCTGTTGTGATTTATGAATTTTTTCCTTCTTCCTAGAATTTTTCATGTCTTTGATATTCTATATTTCACTCATAGGTTATTTTTTAATTTCTTTGGATAGTTTGATATTTTTGATAATTGATTCTTATGCCTTATGACTCAACCACATATCCCTGTGTGATTCCTATATGCATTCCTGTTTCCACTCAGGGGGGGATGTGATATTATCCTCTTCAGGGGGACTATGCTATTGTTGTGAACTTTGATTTGAATCTGAGCTTGATTTGGAACAAGAGTCTACCTCCTAGACTCCATAAGGTGAATTTTTTTGAGAAGGCACCATGAAGATGCCTATAGAGGCCACATGCTTCTTCAAAAGATCCAGAGAGAACTTTGAGTTATAGTGAATTTGAACTATGGGGGTTGAATGCATTTGTTTTGAATGTACATTCTTATGCCAAAAAGGAGACTGCCCCCTAATTGGCTTTTTGTCAATGCACCTAACATTGGTTTTATTCTTTTTCTCTTTTATTTCCCTCTTATGCAAAAATTATTATTATTTCCCTTTAGAAACTGCATTATTGTATATGTCTTCAGTTTAAAAAATCTTTATTTTCAAGTTCATTATGTTTCCATGATCCATTGGGGAGACTGGTCTCCCAGAGGATCACAGTGGGCAATGTATAAATAGAAATTTTGTACCTTTGAACTGCATCTCCCAGCATCCCTTTCCTTTTTGACCCCAAGTTGTGGGCTTATATTATTTGTATATAGTTGCGCGTAACCCTGTCCACTCTTCTCTCTTCCCTCATATGCGACTGGGAAAGCTGACTTTCTTTACTGAGGCTTTTCTTCCCTTACTTCAAGTTTTTATTAATAAATCTTATTACATATGATGCTTGGAGTATTTGGATATTAATTTTTAATATATATATATATTTTACCCTATAATGTAACATTCAGTAAGCCTGCTCCTTGGAAAGCAGACTGGCTCTGTTGCTATCTAAAAACTGTCATCTGTCATCTATAAAAGTTAACTTAATCATAGGTATTCTCTATGCCTAATGCCATGGTTGAAATATTACTGGAAGAAATTAACCATTTCCATCTGGACAGTCTTTCAATAAATTAAAACAATGGACAAAAGGAGGCTGACACTAAATGGAAATATGGTGTACGGGCTCTCCCAGGAGAGACAAATAAGGGAATTGTTTTTATTATGTATATATGATTGAAGATTATTTGTAAAATTAATTCATGAAATAGTAAAAATTGGTGGAAAGAAAATCAAGTTCACAAAAAGTTAACATGAGAGACAATTAAGTCAAATCATTCACAAGAACAATTAAGAAAAAACTAGTAATATATCCAATATCCCCCCCAAAAAGGAAATTATTAAGACTTTTATAATGAACTCTTTGTCAACATTCATGTCCAATTCTCATTGAAGTCTTGCCTCAATTTTCTAAAATATGGAGGCATAGAGGATAGAAGCAACTATTTGTTGAAGCCTCAGGGCTCTGGACCTGTACCAATCATTGACCTTTATTTTCCCACGTTCAGCTCTAGGGAAGCCTAACAATAATTAGAGGGAAAAGGACTCCCCCCACCACATCCTGTTATAAAAAAGTGGGTAATCTTGGTCAAATGAGGGATAAAGGTGATGAGGTGACTTGAAAGGGGAATGAAAAGGGATAGCTGAGTGTATGGAAGGAATGAATTGAGTTGGTATATAGGAAGTTAGGGGAATGACAGAGAGTATACAGGAAGGCAGCTTAAACAGGCTTATTCACCGAGGCTAGAGACAGAGGATACTGGGTAGTAGGCTGAACCCTTCAGACAGGGGAAGGTACCTCTAAGGTATCAGAGGAATTTGGGCCAGTTAGAAATGTTTTCTATCTGGCTGGAGGGTTTCTCCTGTTAATTTCTAGAGTCCCTTGAGGGAAGAGTCAAAAGGTCTCCTCCCTGCCAGTGAAACTGATGGCTGAAGAAAGTCTATGGTAGATACTTCCTGTTAAGATGGATGCCTGCAGTTCTCTCACAAAATAAAAGAAATAATTCCTTCCCTCTTTAGGTCTTGCCTTAATTTTCTATACAATGATTCACCAGAGGCTTTGAGTAGGTAACAAAGGGGATTGATTAATGTCAGTTTAATCAGAGAGAAAGAGGTTTTAGGTTTTCTAACTTCTGCTAGGGAGAAGGCTGGTGTTGGCAGATGGGTCACAGGAGAGGGTTAGTCTGAGAGAGACTGGCTCTCCCAGTCGGGAAGGTTTGACTGCCTTTGAAGTAAAGAATTTATCAAATCACTAAATTATGGGTAACTTGTTTTAGGATGCCCTACTTGCCTACAAAAACTAAACCCACACTGTCCAGTCACCAAGCCCACCCTTCCTCCCAGGGTCCAAAGGGAAATTCAGGGAAATAGCAGGGATGTAATGAAGAGATCAGGGAGAGGTCCAGAGAAATCAGATAGGTCCAAATTGCCCCAAGACAAAATAAGCACAGGCCAATGCCGAAGCCAAAAGGCCAAATCCAAGCCAAAAAGCCAAAGCCAACAGGCTAAGCCAAAGCCCAAAAAGCAAAATCCACCAGGCAAAGTGAAACCCAGAAGGCAAAAGCCCCATCAGTTGGAACTTCAGCCCTATTTATAACCTCAGGCTCCAACTGACTTTCTGAAGATTTTAAAACCTCTAACTACCAGCCCATGAAAGTTTGAAATTTCAGAAGCAAAAGGCTTCTGATAGCAATCTTGCATTAAAATCCTCACTTCTCTGGTGTAGCTAGCTTTTGCAAGTAGCCATCTTCTACAAACTGTAGCAAGTTGGAGTTGAGAGTTTAGAACCCCCAAAGAAGGCGTAAGACAGTTGTAAGACTGTTGGACCAGCCCTATAAAAAGGAGGCGACCCCTAGGCAAACTAACTCAGTCCTGAGTGGTGGGTGGTAAGGGTGGCAAGGGAGGTAGCTCTCCATTTGAACCCCAGAAACTTCACCAGGATTTGTATTAGCCTGATCCACATTGCTGGGTCTAGCAACTTAGTCATATGACTATATGTCATATACATATATAACAATACCTGTCATAGCCTGAACTCTGCAATTTACAGAATATCATTCATTAATTAATATCAACTACAACTTTAACAAGACATCTTTAAAGAAACATCAGCTATTTGACTTCATCTGGTTTAGCTAGCATTTTCACCTATCTGCTAGCAGGCAGAAGCTGTACCAACTGAGTGTTGAATTCTATCAGAGGCTTCCCTGTGGGGAACTGCCAGATACTCACTCATTTATGTTTAGTTTTACACTTCCCTGATTCCACAATCCTTCCCCATCAATCCTTAATTCCTCATATCGTCAATCTATAACTTTATTATTTAATTAAAAGTTAAATGTTGAAGAATCCAAAGTCTGATTCTTAGTCTGATCCATCAGCTCCAGAAGGATCCTCATATTGTCAATCTTGGCAGTTGGGGAGTCTCTTTACTGTGAAGGGTTTCATAGGTCTTTTACAAATCCTAGCCTGTGATTCATTCCCTCAACAATTGAAAATATTTACCACATTGGCAACCATATCAGCTTAAGCCATACTTAGAATCCAAAGATATCTGATTATTCATCACAAGGGAGTGTGATGGATAAAATCCTGCAACCATGTTTTCATGGGTTGCAAGCTGGCAGTTGCCAATATAGAACACAGAACCTGGCAGAGGACCCAGGCCTGGTGCCAGGGTGACAGTTGAAGTAAGTGTATAAAAAGGGGTCTCCAGACCCCTGACTTTACTTCTTCTGACTCTGATCTTCAGGATTAGGGTGGAAAAGGGTGGAGAGTGGGCCCTGGGAGGTTTTGAAGGGTGGTTTGGGTAGGAACAGCTACCATAACCAGCCAATTCCAACAACTCATTGGCAGACACACCAGCCCATTGCAATCAAGAGACAATTTCTATCAACAAGATATTGTCTGGCCCAGGGTTTAGCAGCCCTGGGTCAGCAATGAAGAATATCAGAGTAGAGATTGCCTTCAAGGCTTTCTTTATTTCTGTACCATAAGAAGACTTTTCAACATTTCCCTAAAAGTAGTTTAGTCAACTTAGTTATTCAAGATTTTAGCTTTCCTCACCATCTTTCCAACTCCTCTTTACCTGATCCAAACTTTACCAATAAACCCTTTAAAATGTTCAAGCTTAAAGATATTTAGTCAACTACTTTTACCTTTACCAAAGACCAAGTAACATCAATGATCAGAGCAAACTACTACCTTCAACTAACAAAATTTATTAATCAATTAGGTTCAGGAAATGACACCCTCCTTCCTGTTGACCATACTAACTGCCCAATAGAATAGTCTCTATTTCTCTGAGGAGAGGCACAGAACCTTGAATTTAAAGGGGCCTTGGCTTTACTAGTGAGAGAATTTCATCTCCCTCTCACTCAGCTAGGTGCAGGACACTGTTACATTCCAACATCTACTCCTGCCTAAGGCTCCTTGGACTGGGCTAATTCTAAAGGGAGAGAACCATGGTTTCATGTCACTTATGTCAAGTTAGCTAAAGATATGTCTCAACAACAAGACCCAATCACAGGAGTCAGGAGTCAGTGAGTTTGGGCCCTCATCCGTTAGGAGTTCTCAACAAGCCTGTCTGCAGGGAACTGATTCTACTGGCCCATCCACCATCAGTCAGAGCAGTAAAGCTGCAAACCAGATGGTAGCTTGAGAAATAATCCTAACACTGGCTCATCACTTCCACCATAGCTCTTTCAGAAAGAATTCTATTTTGGTTTCTCATCTAGAGTTCTTCCAAGAGGAAACTTAAGGAAAAGGCATACACATTATCAATTGCATATAGAACAGAAGTTATTCCAAAATAGAAAGTAATAATGGATATAAAAGAATAACAGTGTGTATTAACATTAAATAAGATTCAGACTGACCTTATTATTACTAAAATAGTTGCCTGAGAGGCTAATAAAAATCTTGTTGGAATAAAAACAAATTTTTGTGAGATTTTCATTTAGGTCTATTACCTTTCACTTCCACTGGAACTGTCTCATCAAAAAATCAAGGATGATTTTTTTCCCACTGGTTGTCTCCAGTGCCAAATTTTCACTTGGTGCAATGTCAAGACTCAAATCTAGACCTCAAATCACAATTCATTTATCTTTTTTAGTATTTGTGAAGTGTTTGGATTAAACAAAATTCATGCAAAAATATATATCTATTTTAAGGAAAAAATAGATTTGTAAATGACATTTTAATTGTTTTGTTGCTATTTGTTGCTGGAAAACACTGGATTTCTTTGGTGAGAAATAATCTTTTTAAATTTATAGTTTACCAAATCAGGATATAATTTCTATCTCTTTATATTTAATTTAAAATTATCTCAAGCTTATTTCATAATAAAGGGGAAGCATAGTTGCAATATTCAATTTGTAAGCAATTGATCCTTCAGAAAGAAACATTTCATTTTGATACAATTTTTTCCTTTTGATCAAAACCCATAATTTCATCAGGATGAAACCATAAATTTTCCCCTACAGGCACCAATAATTGGTACCTTGATTTCCCAGATAAGTGTATTATAGGTGGCTCTTGAACTGAGCTCTTCCTTACATACATTGCCTTTCTCTGACATTTGTTGTACAACTAAATTTCTCCATAGACACCTGATATTTCTAATTACTTTACTATAGATTACTTCAATATCTTGGCATATATTAAACAATTCAATATCTCAGAAAAAATAGTCTTTTGCAGTCACCAGTCTTCCTTCTAGAAGGATATGTTGTGGGAGTAAACTTTACTTAGTGGTTTTACTATCTTAATCTTAGCTTTGTAACTTTTTGTTGTGGTCCCACCTTCCTCTCATCTATTTGTTCCTTGTTTTCTTCTTTGTTTTAGCTGTCCTGATGAGGAAGCAAACAAACCTAGAGGCAGAGCCATCAAGCCTTTGAGGAAAAGAAATAAAAGAAAAAAATCAGCTACTGTTTAAACCTGTCTCCCTGGAAGGCACAAGCTATCAATTATTGTGAGTCCATCCTGCAGTTCTGGCAGTAGCAGAAGAAAGAGATTTGCAGAAGTCCCTATTCCTCACTGCTTCTCTTAAAGAGATATCACCCCTTTGCTATCAGTCAGAGAACATTATGGTGTGAGTTTTAGAGCCAAAAGGAGTTTTAAAGATAATGTGGTCAAACTCCTACTTGTTCCAGATGAGAAAGGGTGATTTATAAAGGTTAAGTGCCTTACTTTAGGTCACATAGCTATTCAATATTGAACTGGAACTAGAACATAGGTCTCCTGATACCTAAGCCATCACTCTTTCAACAAGGCCATACTTTCTCTTTGCAGTTCCACTATTTTCAGCAACTATAATAAAGATGTCTAGAAAGAGGTCAGTAAGTACAAAATATTGCTACAGGGAAAAGAATTATTCTAAGATGCTATGATTTAATTTTTGTTGTTGTTAAAAATCCCTGACTGTTCTGCTAAGCAAAATAAGACAAGTCTTGGAACTAGAATATAGAGATTCATAACATAAGCAACTTTAGAAGACCACAAGATTAAAGAACTTTCCATTCTTTTCAAAGTTACGGCTGGGGATAAGGGGTGGGGAGGAGAATTCATGCCCAAAATAATTCAGAGGAAAGAATATAATATGATGGGAAAGATCCTTAATTTGAAGTGAGACCCTAGGATTAAATATCAACTTCCTCACATAATTGACCTTGAATTATGTCACTTAACTTCTGGGAAACTAATTTTGCTTATCTAGAAGATGAGACTGTTGGGCTAGTTGAACTTTAAAGAATTTCAACTCTAAATCTTTGATCCTTATGAAGTAATTTTTGCTGCCCTGTCTAGTTTGAAGTCCACAGAACAAAATGTTCCTCCTAGGATAACATCATCACTTCTATACTCTGTGTTTCTAATCCATCTTGATGATTTTACATTCCTCTGCCTCCTCTCCACTCTGATTGGAGGGCAGAGTACCGAACACTTCAAAATGCTTTCCTTTATAGAGGGCAGAAACTGGACTTAGCTCACTTCTCTTTGCACCTGCTGCCCAAACTGGTTTCAATTCCATATGGAACAAGAAAAAAAGAAATCCTCATTCTACATGTCAGTGGATAAATCACTCAATCTCTTTGAGTTGAGGAAATTTTGGAAGGCAAGAAATTATAAGTAGAATATGTTGGGCATCAGTGAAGAGGGTTTCCTCAGTAAAAAAAATCATTCCTTGGTGCATTGTGTTATTAGGATTGATATTGAAATTTTATTTTTCCTATTATATGTGTAAATATAAAAGATTTTTTAAGTTCTTGAGTGTTAATTTTTGTGATGGCTTAGAGGCTTTAAATATTTTGGAAATGAATGAAGAACTCTAACAAGTAAAAAGAATATAATTCAGTTACAAAAGTCAGTTTTCATGGGTCTGTGTTAATATGAACACAAATAGAAATATGAAGACAATAATAGATATAAATCTACATAGCTTCCATCATAGAATTAGAGCAGTGATTCTCAAACATTTGGGTTTCAGACCTCATTTTACTAATAAAAGTTTTTGGGGACCCACAAACAACTTTTTCTTATGTGGCTTTTGTCATTGTTTATATTTATTGTTTATATTATTTGTCATTGTTTGAGACATTATAAATGAAAATAACTTAGTATTATTACAAAAAGTTTTGTCCTAGGGAAAACTCAACCCCTCCACCTGGCACATAGTGTAACGGGTAAATAGACACACAAGAGTAGTAGAGGGAGAAGGGGATAAATGAGGAATGATTGGGGTAAAGTAGGTTAATGGCCTTACATACAAATGCACTGGGAATCACACCTACTCCCACAAACACAGGACATAGCTGGGAGTGAGTGGTGACAGGGTTGTGAATGGCAGTTAGACCCAACTGTCTTCCTTAACTAAGCCAGGGAATAAACAACTCAGTTAGTGAGTTCTTGATTGGCTGTAGAGAAGGAAAGTAGTCTATAAGTTATAAAAAAAACTATTTAATAAAGTCTTGGAAAGGAAGGTGGGATTCGTTTAGTCTAAGTTAACGATCTGCCAATTGCCGATAGAATGTGCTGGCTTTACAGACCTAAGCACAGACAGGTAGCCAAGCTGGGAATGAGGAGTGACTGTTCTGGGCTTTAGAATCAAAGGGGATTTCTCATGCTCCTGGAGATGATGTATCAAAGCTGAAACCACAATGTTCAGTTAGATGAATAAATCCTTGTCAGTCAATAAATCCACAGACTGGGTTAGAGACACTCTGTGAGTAGTTCACCCAATCACAGAGACATGCCTTTTCCTCAGACCTGATGCTTGCCAGATGTCTACCCAAGATCTCCAAAGACAGAATACAAACTGCTAACTGAATCCAAGATGCCACACACCTTCTACCTTGCTCCTGGCAGTTCAGACTTCCAACAATAACTCATCTTTCTGCATTCTTATATAGAGTGTCTATTTCTTCCAGCAAAGCTCATGTGTCCTGCTATCTGTACATTGCTATTTCCTCTCTACTTATCTTCATGTCCTACCTTATATTTGCCTACAACAATAGTAGGTACATAATAAATACTGCTTGATTGATTGAAAGAGTCTCAGAGACCACAGGGGTTCCCAGGCCACAATTCAAGAATTACCAAATTAAAGAATCATAGATGTAGAGTTAGAAGGAAATTTTGAGGCTCTTGGGATGAATCCCTTAATTTCACAGGTAAGGAAATTGAGGCTGAGTAAAGTTAAATAACTTGCCTAGGACCATAAAACCAGTAAGTAGCTAAAGAAGGATTTGAACCCAAGTCTTTTTTATTCCTAGCCCTATCCATTATACAACCTTTGCTTAAGTAGGAAAAGGGAACAAGTAGGATTAATGAAAAATAACTTGAATGACACTAACTTGCTGACACAGGAGCCATGTGTCAATAAGTTATTGTTTGTCCTTTATTTAGAAGAGGTCCAGTGATGGATGTCTTGATTGGAGCATGACTTTGATTTAAGTGAGGCAGAGTTGCAGAAAGACATCAGCCTCATTGTCTCTTTCAGATTTTTCAGGGTCCAGTGGTTGGACAAAAGTCATGATGATTGGCAACAAGGCAAGATGTAGAACAGTGATGGGCAACAATTTGAGCTTGGGGTATCAAAATTCACCAAAAAAATGAGTGTAACTTGGGTGATGTGTCACTTCGAGAAAAAACCATAATTTCATGATATTTATAGTTTAAATAACAAAAATGTATAATTGTAATATATAAAACTGTATTTAATAAACAAAAATAGGTAAATTAATATAGGTAGAATTATCATCTATACTGCACAGAGTGTCTACACTACACTACAGCAAATATTTCATCCTCAGCATGCAGCCCCATATTTCTCTGTATGTGGCCCGATTTCATTGAAAATGGCTATGTGTGTCAGCATAGGTTTGCCATTACCAATGTAGTAGAGGACCTTTGTGTTTTCAGTTTCTGACCAAGCTCTTAGTGCTTCACAATTCCTACTTCAGTCACATTCATGGCTATTAGAACAATTATTCTCATCTACCAATTTTACCAGGGGAAGTCTTCACTTGCTTAGGGTGGACCTCTATCTAAGTAACTAAAGGGTTTGAGGCTTGTTAGTTATCCTCAATCTGATTTTTCCTGTTTGACAAAAGAGTTTTGTGGGAGCATGGCTGCTGTGAATGCTAAAGATTCTTGGAGCCACTGGTGAGAGTTAGATGAAAGGCAGACACCAACTAGCCAAAGCAATCAAACAATAAGAAGTAAATACAAGGGGAGTTTTGAAGGACCAGAGATGTACGACTTCAAGACTTTGGGACTTCTGTCTAGTTATCTGTGCACTGAAAAACACATATCTGTCTTCTATGTTGGCTGTCATGTATGCTGTATCTTTTTCTCTGTCTTTGATCTCTTAGGAATAGAAGTCTTGGTATTGCCGAATCAAAGGACAAGCTTAGTTCCAAGTTGTTTTCTGAAAAGATTTGACTAATTTATAGTTACATCAACCAAGCATCAATATACAATCTACAAATCTACAATCTACAAATCTACAACTGCTATTCATGATTTTGTGTCTGTTCTCTTGTGGGCTTTTGTATTCAATTTCAATATATGTATTTTTAAATTTTAAGTCATTTGGAGAGTTTCCCTTGCATGCACACAATTCTCTCTATATCCTCTCTCCACATTTTCCATCTTTTTGGATTTCTTTTTCTGTCGTCTTGACTGCAATCTTGAGAGACTCTAATTCTTCTTGGCCTGATTTGGGATCTATGTTATTTTAAAAATCTTTCTTTTAAATTTCTTAAAATGTACTCTTGAGATTTAAGATACATCTTAGATTTTTTTTCAGACTTTCCTTCCTTCCTTCCTCTACCATAAACTTTAAGACGGAGTGCTCCCTTTTTTCCTCAGGTGTCTATAAAATCTACCCTGTTTATTTAAATAGCACCTATTTCTTTTCCAGTTATTGAAATTATATCTACAGTAGATATATAGATTATATCTCAAACTAGTATCCCCATTTTCATTCAAACCTCTATCTAATTAATAGAAGTATTATTTTTTTAATTTTTTAAACATTTATTAATATACATTTTTAACATGGTTACATGATTCATGCTCCTACTTTCCCCTTCACCCACCGCTTTCCCCCCACCCATGGCCAATGCACATTTCCACTGGTTTTAACATGTGTCATTGATCAAGACCTATTACCAAATTGTTGTTATTTGCTGTGGTGTGGTAGTTTCGAGTCTACATCCCCAATCATGTCCATCTCAACCCATGCGTTCAAGCAGTTGTTTTTCTTATATTTTTCCTCTCCTGCAATCCTTCCTCTGAATGTGGGTAGAGTTCTTTACCATAAATCCCTCAGAAATGACCTGTGCATTGCTTTCTGCAGGTACAGAAGTCCATTACATTTGATTTTACCATAGTATATCAGTCTCTGTGTATAATGTTCTTCTGGCTCTGTTCCTTTCACTCTGCATCAGTTCCTGAAGGTCTTTCCAGTTCACCTGGACCTCTTCTAGTTTATTATTCGTTTTAGCACAATAGTACTCCATCACCAGCATATACCACAGTTTGTTCAGCCATTCCCCAATAGAAGGGCATACTCTCCTTTTCCAGTTCTTTGCCACCACAAAAAGCACAGCTATAAATATTTTCATACAAGTCTGCTTATTTATGATCTCTTTGGGGTACAAACCTAACAATGGTATGGCTGGATCAAAGGGCAGGCATTCTATTATAGCCCTTTGAGCATAGTTCCAAATTGCCATCCAGTCTGGTTGGATCAGTTCACAACTCCACTAGCAATGCATCAATGTCCCAATTTTGCCACATCCACTCCAGCATTCATTACTCTCCCCTTCTTTCATTTTAGCCAATCTGCTAAGTGTGAGGTGATACCTCAGAGTTGTTTTGATTTGCATTTCTCTAATTATTAGAGATTTAGAACACTTTCTCATGTGCTTATTGATACTTTTGATTTCTTTACCTGAAAATTGCCTATTCATGTCTCTTGCCCATTTATCAATTGGGGAATGGCTTGATTTTTTTATACAATTGACTTAACTCCTTGTATATTTGAGTAATTAGACCCCCGTCAGAGTTTTTTGTTATAGATTTTTCCCCAATTTGTTGTTTCCCTTCTGATTTTGACTACATTGTTTTTGTTTGTACAAAAACTTTTTAGCTTAATATAATCAAAACCATTTAATTTACATTTTGTAATTTTCGCTAACTCTTGCTTGGTTTTAAAATATTTCCTTTCACAGAGATCTGACAGGTATACTATTCTGTGTTCACTTAACTTGTTTATAGTTTCCCTCTTTATATTCAAGTCGTTCACCCATTCTGAATTTATCTTGGTGTAGGGTGTGAGATGTTGATCTAAACTTAATCTCTCCCATATTGTTTTCCAGTTTTCCCAGCAGTTTTTGTCAAATAGTGGACTCATGTCCCAAAAGTTGGTTTCTTTGGGTTTATCATACACTGTCTTGCTGATGTCATTAACCCCAAGTCTATTCCACTGATCCTCCCTTCTATCTCTTAGCCAGTACCATATGATTTTAATGACTGCTGCTTTATAGGATAGTTTAATATCTGGTACTGCTAGGCCCCCTTCCTTCACATTTTTTTTCATTATTTCCTTTGATATTCTTGATTTTTTGTTATTCCAAATGAAATTTGTTATAGTTTTCCCAATTCAGTAAAGAAGTTTTTTGGTAGTTTGATAGGTATGGTGATAAGTAGGTATATTAATTTGGGTAGAATGGTCATTTTTATTATGTTAGCTCATCCTACCCATGAACAATTAATGGCTTTCCAAATGTTGAGATCCAGTTTTATTTGTTTGGAAAGTGTTTTGTAGTTGTTTTCGTATAATTGCTGTGTTTGTTTTGGTAGATAGATTCCCAAGTATTTTATATTGTCTAGGGTGATTTTAAATGGTGTTTCTCTTTCTACCACTTTATGCTCTAATGTGTAGGAAATATATAGAAATGCTGATGATTTATGTGCATTTATTTTGTATCCTGCAACTTTGCTAAAGTTGTGGATTATTTCTACAAGCTTCTTAGTTGATTCTCTAGGATTTTTAAAGTATACCATCATATCATCTGCAAAGAGTAATAACTTAGTCTCCTCTTTGCCTATTTTGATACCTTCAATTCCTTTTTCTTCTCTAATTGCTACTGCTAGTGTTTCTAGTACTATGTTGGATAATAGAGGTGATAATGAGCATCCTTGTTTCACTCCTGATCTTATTGGGAAGGCTTCTAATATATCCACGTTGCATATGATGCTTGTTGATGGTTTTAGGTATATACTGTTTATTATTTTTAGGAAAGGTCCTTCTATTCCTATACTTTTCAATGTTTTCAATAGGAATGGATGCTGTATTTTGTCAATGGCATTTTCAGCATCTGTTGAGTTAATCATGTGATTTTTGTTTGTTAGACTGTTGATATGGTCAATTATGTGGATGGTTTTCCTAATGTTGAACCATCCTTGCATTCCTGGTATAAATCAATCCCACCTGATCATGGTGGATGATCTTCTTAATTACTTGCTGGAGTCTCTTTGCTAGTATTCTATTTAAGATTTTTGCATCTGTGTTCATTAGGGATATTGGTCTATAGTTTTCTTTCTCTGTTTTTGGTCTCCCTGGCTTTGGAATCAGTACCATGTTTGTGTCATAAAAGGAATTTGGTAGGACTCCTTCTTTGCTTATCATATCAAATAATTTGTATAGTATTGGAATTAGTTGTTCTTTGAATGTCTGATAGAATTCACTTGTGAATCCATCAGGTCCTGGTGATTTTTTCTTAGGGAGTTCTTTTATAGCTTGTTCAATTTCTATTTCTGATATGGGATTATTTAAGTATTCTATTTCTTCTGCTGTTAATCTAGGCAATTTATATTTTTGTAAATATTCATCCATATCTCCTAAATTGTTATATTTGTTACCATATAATTGGGTGAAATAGTTTTTAATGATTGCCTTAATTTCCCCTTCATTTGATGTGAGGTCTCCCTTTTCATCTTTAATACTGTCAATTTGGTTTTCTTCTTTCCTTTTTTTATTAGATTGACCAGTACTTTGTCTATTTTATCTGTTTTTTCAAAGTACCAGCTTCTAGTCTTATTTATGAATTCAATAGTTCTTTTACTTTCGATTTTATTAATTTCTCCCTTAATTTTTAATATTTCTAGTTTAGTTTTCATCTGGGGGTTTTAATTTGCTCGCTTTCTAATTTTATGAGTTGCATACCCAAATTCATTAATCTCTGCCCTCCTTAATTTGTTAATATATGCACTCAAGGATATAAATTTCCCCCTGAGTACTGCCTTGGCTACATCCCACAGAGTTTGGTAGGATGTCTCATCATTGTCATTCTCTTAAATGAAATTGTTGATTGTATCGATGAATTCTTCTTTGACTAATTGGTTTTGGAGAATCATATTGTTTAATTTCCCATTGGTTTTTGATTTGCCTGTCCAGGTGACCTTACTAATTTTATTTTTATTGCATTATGATCTGAGAAGGTTATATTTATTATATCTGCTATTTTGCATTTGTTTGCTATGTTTCTATGCCCTATTACATGGCCAATCTTTGTGAATATACCATGTGCAGCTGAAAAGAAGGTGTATTCTTTTTTGTCCCTGTTTATTTTTCTCCACATATCAATTAAATCTAATTTTTCTAGGACTTCTTTCACCTCTCTTACCTCTTTCTTATTAATTTTTTGGTTTGATTTTTCTAGATCTGAAAGAGGAATATTTAGATTTCTTACTATTATGGTTTTACTATCTATTTCCTTCTTGAGCTCTGCCAGTTTCTCCTTTATGAATTTGGATGCTATACCACTTGGTGCATATATATTGAGCAGTGTTATTTCCTCATTGTTTATACTGCCTTTAATCAGGATGTAATGACCTTCCCTGTCTTTTTTAATCATATCTATTTTTACTTTGGCTTTGTCAGAAATCATAATAGCCACTCCTGCCTTCTTTTTCTTATTTGATGCCCAAAAGATTTTGCTCAAGCCCTTAACCTTAAACTTGTGTATGTCTACCTACCTCATATGTGTTTCTTTTAGACAACATATGGTAGGATTTTGGTTTCTGATCCACTCAGCTATTTGCTTCCGTTTTATGAGCGAGTTCATCCCATTCACATTCAGAGTTACAATTATCAGTTGTGCATTCACTGACATGTTTGTATCCTCCCCTAGTCCCACCCCTTCTTCTTACACTATTTTCTTTTAAACCAGTGGTTTGCTTTGAGCTCATATCTCTTCTCCCCCTCCCTTGATTAACTTCCCTTTCTACCCCCTCCCTTGTTATTCCCCTCTTTTTATTTTTAAAGGCCTAATAAATTCCCGCCCCCTTCTTCTCCCCTCCCTTTTTTGACCTCCCCACTCCCCTGCTCCCCTTGGTTTATCCCTTCTGACTTTCTCAGTAGGGTTAGATAGAGTTTTTTATCCCAATGGATAATATAGCTTCTCTTCCCTCTCCGGGTTGATTACACTGAGAATAACGTTTAAATATTACCTCTTAATGCTCTCTTTCTCTCCTTCTTATAATACTTTTCATCCCCTCCCCTTCTCATGCCCTCTTTGTGTGTAATAGAATATCTTATTTTTCTTATTCACTCAAGTTTCTCTTGGTGTACCCTACTATTCACCCCCCTCTTTCCCAACCCCCATATCATCTTAGACCATTTAGCATTCCAACCTCTCCCTATGAATTATTCTTCTGGTTGCTATAATATGAATATTATAATAGTGAATAGAGTTCACTACAGAGAGTTATACATAGCATTTCTCAAAATGGGAATACAGATCATTAGATCTTATTTAAGCCCTTAATGAGTCAAATTTTAAAAAAAATTTGAGTTTTCTTTCTTTTCATGTTTCTCTTGATTTTTGTGGTTGGATACCAAACTTTCCATTTAGTCCTGGTCTCTTTTGTGCAAAAACTTGGAAATCTTCAATTTTGTTGAATGCCCATACCTTCCCCTGGAATTATATAGTCAGTTTCGATGGGTAGTTGATCCGTGGCTGAAGGCCCAACTCTCTTGCCTTTCTGAATATCGTATTCCAAGCCTTGCAGTCTTTTAGCGTGGAGGCTGCCAGATCCTGTGTGATCCTGATTGGTGCTCCTTGATATTTGAATTGTCTCTTTCTGGCTTCTTGTAAGATTTTTTTCTTTTGCTTGATAGCTCTTGGATTTGGCTATTATATTCCTGGGTGTTGACTTTTCTGGGTCCAGTGTAGAGGGTGATCTATGGATCCTTTCAATGTCTATATTGCCCTCTTGTTGTAGAACTTCAGGACAATTTTGCTGAATAATTTCTTTAAGTATGGAGTCCAAGTTTCTATTAATTTCTGCTTTTTCAGGAAGACCAATAATTCTCAAATTGTCTCTTCTAGACCGGTTTTCTTGGTCTGTCACTTTTTCATTGAGATATTTCATGTTTCCTTCTATTTTATCAGTCTTTTGACTTTGTTTTATTTGTTCTTGTTGTCTTGAGAGATCATTGGCTTCTAATTGCTCAATTCTAGCCTTAAGGGACTGGTTTTCGCCTATGATCTTTTGGTTTTCCTTTTCAATCTGGTCATTTCTGGTGTTCAGTTTGCTTATCAGCTCATTTGATTTCTGAGCCTCTCTTTCCAATTGCAAAATTCTGCCTTTTAAACTGTTATTTTCTTGCCAGATCTCTTCCATCTTCCTCAACATCTCATTTTTGAATTCTTCCATAGCTTGTGACCAGTTTTCATTGTTTTGGGAATGTTTGGATACTTGTTTGTCCTCCTCTATTGTCTGTATTTTCTCTGTGTAAAAGTTGTGGAGTGTTCCAGTGTTCTTCTTGATAATCTTTCTCTTCTGGGCTTCCCTATGGCTTGCCATTGTTAGCCCCACCCCTTCTCAGCTTTGTCTTCACACTCAGGGTCTGTCTTCTCTTTCTAGGTTACCGAGAAGGGCTCAGGTCTCCTTGTCCTCGGGGTCAAGTCTCCTGGTCATCCCTGGTCTGCCCCTCTGTTGGAGGATCCTCCAGCAATCTCAGGGGCTGCTTCTACAGCCATGCTCCCATTTGCACAGGGTCCCCACTCAAGGTCCAAGCCTGCGCTGGAGATCTTTGTCCACGCCTAGGGCTCTACCTTCACCTGCGCAGACAATCGGGAAAGTCCGTGCGTGTTCTTTAGCCACTTGGGTTCCTAAATCTTGCAGCTTTCAGGTACAAGCCCTGGAGCTTCCAGTGACTTACTGGGTGCCCCAATCCTGCTTTCACTCTTGTGCATTGGCCTTGGCACTGTGCGTGTTGTTTGGGGGTGAGGGAGGGGCTTCTTACTCTCGCATTTTAGTGAGAGCTGTTTCACCCCTTTATAGCATGGAAATGCCCTGATTCCATGTACCTTCAATGCTGCGCCCTGTTTTGGGGTCCCTTCGTTCATCTGGATTCGTTTTTATGTCCCCTTGAGGAGTCCTGTATGCTTTGGTTAGGAGAGATCAAGTAGCTGCTCCTTACTCTGCCGCCATCTTTACCAGACTAATAGAAGTATTATTATGTATAACATACTGAGCTTTTTTCATGGAAGTGAACGTGAGAAGGCATAAGGGAAGGAAGAGGTGAGGAAGATGGTGTAGAAAGATGAGAGAAGCAAAAAGAGAGTTAGCTTTATTAGATGACCTGAAAATTGAAACTCCTTCCCCCCATTACATCATGGCTTTGTAATAGACTTGAAATCTCTTTCCTGTATTCCTTATCTGCTTCTACTTTCTGTCCAAGTGGTTTGTAGTATATTTTGAAAGCAAAACTGTTTTTAATTCTGCCTCTTGGAATTGTCCAACCAAAACATCTTCCTTGTACTTCTTGGTTTTGGTTCCTACATTTTATCATGTGAATGTATATTTTTAATAGACACTTCCTCCCTCTTCCTACACACATTTAAAAAAAACCATTTCTTTTTTTTTGAATGTACATCTTCCCAGAGCCATCCCTGAGCTAAAATTAAGTTCATTTTGTAGCTAAGTTTAAGACAATCTACTAAGACTGTAGGAGGTTATTCTCTGCATTAGTGGAAGTAATATTTTCACTAACAAAATTACAGAACTTTAAAGTGAATGAAGTAAATTTTATTGATTCTAAACTTTAGAAAAAAAAGGTGGCCTAATACCAAATTTATGTTTATAATTGTTTAAAAAATCTGACTAAATATTACATTTTATTCAACCTTAGATATTATCTATTATCAGATAATATTTTTACCTAATCTATTTCTTAATGGTTTAAACATTGACATAGAAAGCAGTAATTTAGTAATTCTGATATTAGCTTCCTGGTATAATATTACAACTTTTCCAAGTTGTTCTCCTGAGTGCAGATATAATAATATTGTCTTTATTCAAATAACTAATGCATATATACTATTACTAAAGTATATAGTTTGAAATTAGCTAGATCTTCAGAGGCATATGTTGATATTTTCTAAAAAGACTTCAACTATTCATTGATTTTTTTTCTAATTCATCTTGTATATCACTTGTTTATATGGTGTCTCCTCAGTTAGACTGTGAGCTCTCTGTGAGAAGAGATTTTACCTCTGGTTTCTCAGTAATTAGCAGGGTGCCTGGAATAAAGTAGGTGCTTAATAAATGTTTATTAACCAACAAATAAATTCCTCTCTTCCTCATCTATGATAGATATAAAGTATAAATGACTGTAAATTCCAAAGAAGTATTGTTTCAGAAAAATTTCCAAAGGCATTGCCTTTGTATATATCATTATCTCTATTTCTGTCTATCTACATCACGTTTCTAAATTTACCAAATGTACAATCCATAAAGGAGTTCTATAAATTACTCTGTTATCAAAATAACCTCAATTATTCACCTGGAAGCAGGCTGAAAGAAACAGATGGTAAAAGCAGAGAATGAAATATAATAGAGATACATAAAAAGGAGGTTTGTTTGTACTCTACCCACAGCATAGGGGCTGCATAATTTCATTGTAGGATTTTCTAATATGTGTTATTTTCCACAGTCATCAGACAAAAAGGTTTTTCCAGAGCAATTATGTTTTTTTTTTTCTTTTTTAAAGCTTTTAAACTGAATTGCTTTTACATTCCTAAGACTCCCTGGACTCCTCTTAACATATCTTGTTCTTAGTTAGTGTCTATTGTAAAACTGCATTTCTCCCCCTTTTTTAAAAATCAATTTCTAAATTTTCATTACTTCCTTATAAACAATTAAATCACAGTGTAAGCAAAACCAATTCAATGGTGACTGAGCAGCCACTGCTACAAAACAGGATTAAAAATTGAAAATGAACACAGTTAACTTTACCAGCTAATTTACTTAGCTATCACCCTAAGGCATCAACATCATTTATCACTATCACTGCAGCCTGCCATGTCTGTACCATCAGCAGCAGTTTGTACAAAGCAAATCAAGAACTTTTAAAGTTCTTTTATTTCTGTAAAAGAAAAAATATTCAAAACTTTATCTATATAAATCCTTTGTGGTCAGTCTTAATGTCACCATTAACCTAAAATGAGCAAATAAGAGACTTGCAGTAGGAAATCCTATTTGGCCTAAACCTGCACACATTCTATGTAGTTTTCTGATCTGACAGGGGTTCTTGAAAGTGAACAGACCATGCTTCTACCATATTTACAAATAGTATTTGACTTGCAAATGACCTTTCTGTTTTTACTGTCTAGATATGTGATATGAAAAATGCTATCTGCTCAATTAAAAACAAAGTTTTACCAGATTTTTATATGGTATTACCCATATTTATTTGAATTAGTAAAGTAAATTTTAACATAATTTCATGGTTATGGCTTTTTTTAATTAACTAAAGAGAAATTAGGCAGGACACTTGCTTTTTACAATTCATTTAACTATAATTATAGAATTGTAAAGTCATAAAATATTATAACTGGAATGAATTGTACCTAGTTCACCTCCAGCAATATAGAAATGGGCAAAATATGGTATTGGGGTCTTAGGATCACACAAGCACATGTGGCAGAGACCCAAATGGAATCCACATCTCCTGACTCCTCAATGATCCTTTTACTACTTTGGTATGGGCTTGAGATATAGTAAAGCCTTTAAAATTAAGAGTGATCAAATCATTCTGGATTTCTATTTTCTATTTTATTTTAGTTTTAGTTTATTCAGATTTATTAGTTCCAGGGTTTTTTTTTAGTTCCAGTTTTCCAGATTTTTCTAGTTTCTAGTTTCTGAAACTAACATTCAATTAAATTAAAATGAATCTTTCTAAAATGTTATTCTTTCTTGCTTTGAGGACGTCTAATATTCTAATGGATCTTTGAAATTAGTGATTTCTCTGTTTTCTCCAAGAATGAGAACCCAGCATGATCCAAGGTAAATCAGTATTTAAATATATGCATGTGTATATGTATGTATGTATGTATGAACCCATCCATCCACTGATCCACCCAATCCATTGGTATGTATATATATACATATATACTCACACATATAAAATCACATATAAAGGTAGTCATCTACATAAATAGGGTTATGTTTGTAATATCAGAGATATTGGGAAGCTGATGGACTGGTCAGGGACAGATGCCTGCAAGACCCACTTCTCCCACTCAGACAGGCTTGAGTGTGTAGCGAGGGGGTTAAGTACTCCTTGCTCACAAACCCCTCCCCCCAAGCAGTTGGGTTTCAGTTGAAAATGGAGACAGGGCTAAGTGTCTTCAAGCAAGATTCAGCAAAGGCAATTCTTTAATGATGTTCCCTTTCTCTAACTTATATTCCTCACAGGTCTGATTGAGGACTGAGTAGTAGCTAGATATCTAAATGTTAAGGACTGAGATGGATCTGACTTCTTAGGCAGGCAACTGACAGGAATGAAGCTTAATGGTTGCAGTGAGTATCCTCATATAATACCCAGGCACTGATATCAAATATAAAGCTTATATTGATAAAAGAAAGAAAGGGAAGGCTAGAGCGGGTAATTAGGATTTGGATAAGAACTGGAAAGCCATGAACTTTCAGGTTGAAGCTGCCCCTCCCCCCCAGGAGGGAATGGCAGACCTTTAGCTAACTTGATCTCTAAGCTAATAGTAATTACTTCTAATATCTATATAACTATATAACTATTATATTGATGCTGGAAAGGTCTAATCCTATTAGACAGGCAAACTCCTGAGTACAAACCACAATGGCTTTTGCCACTATGGCCTCCCAGGTGATCCCCCCAAATCAGGAGCAGCAAGCAGAAAGATCTCCTCCCCTCAACTCCCAGAAAACAATTGTTTAACTCCCTACCAACTGCCTCCTCACCCAAAGTTCTCCGGGGTGGGGGGGGGGGAATCCCCTGGAATTCTGGGTGAGGCTTTACTCTGTATATTGCAGGAATTCCTTCCAGCCATTTTCTACATTTCAATAGTTACAGATATATAATTTATTTAAAATTTTAATATTTCATTCATACAAATTATACTTAAATAGTTTTGTGTAATTGTATATATATGGCTATATGGATTTTGTATGTGACTTACCTATTTGACTCTGTACTTGGGTCAAGTCTGTATCTTTCTTTATGTGTCTATCTGTGTACATACATATAACATGCATATGTATACATACAAATAAGATATAGTTTGTTACTTGATGTGTAGCCATCGTATTTGATTATAGTGTGCTATGCTGATTATGTTTATATAGATATGTACACATGTACATGATATGGAGAAAGAATAAACATATAACAATCACAACAGTAGTCTTAAATTAATGAAAAGATCATAGCATCAAGGGCAGCTAGGTAGCTCAGTGGATTGAGAGCCAGGCCTAGAGATGGGAGGTCCTAGGTTCAAATCTTGTGTCAGACATTTCCCAGCTGTGTAAGCTAGGTAAGTCACTTAAACCCCATTGCCTCATGCTTACCACTCTTCTGCCTTGGAACCAATACACAGTATTGATTCCAAGATGGAAAGTAAGGGCTTAAAAAAAAAAGATCATAGCATCCACTGACTTTTGTTTTATCATTTTCTTTCCAACAAAGGAAGAAAGAGGTTCAATTCATGGCCATTAGTTGTAACATTGCTATTTTTTCAAGCAATATTTTTCCAATTCCTTTAATCATTCTCTACAAAATCATCCTATTCTTCACTGCTACATATTCTTTTCATGTATTAATACCTCTCACAAATGTCTCATTTATTCATTACTATTAAAATAAACATTTGGCATCTCCCTGCCATTTTGCATCTATTCTTTCTGTTTTTTGAGAAGCATCATGATGTAAAGGATAAATAAGAACTCTTTGGAGACAATAATCTTCAATCAAAGAGACCTTAGATTAAGTCTTTCCCTGACACATACTGACCATATGATCCTGTAAGTTAATTAATTCTCAGTGTCTTTAGACAAACTTCTAAAGATATAAATTTCAGAACAACTGAAAATTTGTGTTGACAGGGACATTTCCTTCCTGGATGCTGAAGAAATTACAGGCTCAGGCCAAGAAAACAAAACAACAGTAAAAAACAGTAAGATATGTGTGCCTGTGTGTATGTGTATATTTCTAGCAAAGAGGAGTCCACTATTAACAAAAACTATGTTTTTCCTAAAAGTCCAAATTGAAGAGGAATATTTTCCAAATGGTCACAATTTCTACATGCTTCTATTTTAGGATGGTATTGTGCTTATTCTATCAAATTCCAGAACACTATTAATGTGCCAGAATGAAATTCATATCTACTCAAAAGAAATCATCTCAATAAATTAGGTAGGGAAGGAAAGAAAACAAGTAGATGAAAGAAAATTATTCACACAATGACACAAAATTTATTAGAATATAATTTAGTTAATGAATCATTCATTCATTCATTCAATGATCATTTATTAATAATCTACTATATTCCAAATATTTTGTTATGACAATTCAACTAGCAGTTATTAATCACCTACTGCATCCCAGGCACCATTCTAAGCACTATGGAGAAAATAAAAAGAAAGTAAAAATATAAACAGTCCTTTTTCTCAAGGAACTCACAGTTTAATGGGAAAGACAGTATGCAAACCACCATACACAATCAAAACATATATGGATAAATTGGACATAGTCTCAAAAATGTAGTTAACATTGAGGACTTGAAAGACTTCTTTTAGAACATGGGGATTTAACTGAGAATTGAATGAAGACAAAAGAGAAATAGTTCCTGATACTAAGGAAATCTTGTTTCTTTAAGGAGAAAAAAAAATACGTGTGTAAGAGTAGCATCCTCTAGGCTAAATTTCCCAATTTTCATTCACATTGGAGGAACCATATCTACTACATCCTTAAGGGGTCTAGGGATGTTCTACTATGGTTGAGGCATTTTCTATACTATCACTTCTGAACCTCTCCAATATTAATTAAACAGCTGATATTGCCTCAATAGCAATTAACAACAATTAGGTTGTATAAATAAATATTTATTGAGAAAGAGGAGCAAGTACTGAAATATAACATCTCCCCACAATATCTAAGACAAACTTTCTCACAAGTACCTCACAGAATCCAAGGGAAAATCGACTTAAACTGAAGAGAATGCAAAGAGGCAAGGGGAGTAACTCATGGATCCTGTATGAATTATCTATCTAATCTATCTGTCTATATCAGTATATTAAAGACGGAAATTCTGGCAAGGATATTCAGCAACTATTTCAGGAGTCAAGTTCCAATATCAAGTTGAACAGCAGATCTCTTAGACCTATAACAGATGGCAGTAAATACAAACCCAAGGGGAGTGTCATAGTCTTCCTTGCCTTCTCCCCTTCTTCCTATTAATATCTTCTTAGAAACTTGACGATTAAAAACAGAGTTCTAGATATTTTGGGGAGATGTTGTACTTTAGTCCTTGCTATGTATTCTCAATAAATATTCCTTTGTAGAAGGTAATTGAGGTTATTTGTAATAAAGATAGCAACTGGCTAATTGATATTGGGGAACACAATGATTGGGGCTTATGAGTGATTGTATAAGAAAATGCTCCAATCCCAGTGGAATATATAAAGATCTCTCTACCAATCTATCTATTTCAATTCACCAATCCATATATAGAAATCTCTCTCTCTCTCTCTCTCTCTCTCTCTCTCTCTCTCTCTCTCTCTCTCTCTCTGTTTTACTCTCTCTCTCTCTCTCATAACATGCATGATCTTAAGTGGGGTGAATTGCCTCACAGAATTCCACAGTATCCCCAAGAACTCCAGGAGAGGGGGCAGTTAAGGCAGTTAAGAATGTGGGCATAGGGGCAGCTGGGTAGCTCAGTGGAGTGAGAGTCAGGCCTAGAGACAGGTCCTAGGTTCAAACCCAGCCTCAGCCACTTCCCAGCTGTGTGACCCTGGGCAGGTCACTTGACCCCCATTGCCCACCCTTACCACTCTTCCACCTATGAGACAATACACTGAAAGTACAAGGGTTTAAAAAAAAGAATATGGGCATAAAAGCAGGACACCCAGCTTGGCAAACTTACTGTTTGGGGAGATGGGTGGCTGGGAAAAGGATAGGAATTGTTTTTTTCACAGCTAACTCATCTCTAACCTCAGGGAGCAGGGTGTTTCTTTGTTAAATACTCCATTTGACTATAATCAGGCTGTGAGCACTGTGAAAATACCTTATATGCAGTATCCCGGTCAATCTCTAACAATATAGATCTACAATCAAGATTACCTCCACCATCATAAACTTGATAACATTAGATTTAAGAGAAAGTTTAGTTTGTGAGGGAGTTAGGGGAATAAGTTTATTCAAGGCATTCCCCTCTGGGAGATTGCTATTTCTGTCAATATCCTGAAGATACTAGATAGTTTTACATCACCCTCCATCCTAGAAATTATCCCTCCTTCCCTGTTCCCCTGAATTAATAAATCCTTTCCCTTGTTAAGTTCATGGGGTGTGAAGAGTTATATTTTCAGGATTTACCAACCCAATTCATACATTACTTAATCCAAAGCTTCATCCAGGCAAACTCTGAGCATAGCTGTAATCCAGAGTGCAGGACTGCTGTTTGAAGTCATCCTGAACCCTTAATCTATCTGGGGGTTTAGGAAAAATCTTCCAACAGTGGAAGTTGTTAATTTCTGTAGCATTATTCCCTATCTGTCAGCCAATTTAGAGCTGAGATAGCCAATTCCAAATAGCCTCCATTCTTGGTCAAAAAGGGATTCTGTTATAACAGTTTATAGGGGCAACAACTACAAAGAAGGGAGGAAGAGAAAGAATTCTATCCACTCACTCCCCAATCCCTGCTAGTCCTTCCAGCTTAACCTCTGCTGTGACTTCATTGCTTGACCATTGCCAACTGGACCCATCTTTACATTGTGTGTGTGTGTGTGTGTGTGTGTGTGTGCATGCGTGTGTGTGTGTGTTTGTTTGTTTGTGTGTGTGTGAGAGCTCAAAAGTAAGAATGATTCTTTCAAATACTTCTAATATTTTTCATATTTTCACTAATTTACACCTTTAATCCCATCAAGGTCAAGACTTTTTGCAACCATATTAATTGGGTGAGGTGATTAATTAATTTATTTAGACTATTGAGGTCTAGATAGTTCATCAGATATTGTGAATACCTTTGATTGATTTATTGACTTCGCATCTCAAAGAGGTTCTCATTTGACAAAAACATCAAGGAATTGAACATCTTTGAGTTAAGGTTTGGGTTGATTGGTTCATTCCTTCAGTAAGGATGCTAGATGCCCCTCCCCCCATACTTTTCAGAAGTATATACAAAATCTATGAAAAATGAATATAATGAAGTTTTTGAAAATAAATCACTAATAGCTAGGTGGAATTAGAAATACTACTGACTCTCCTTATTTTCTTTAATTTGCAACTAAAAACCTTCTCTAGGAAGCTTTTCCTAATATCTCTTAATTCTAATGAATTCTCTTTGTTATGTGCTATTTATCATATTTATCTTGCTTTAAATATATTTGCATACATCTAGTTTTCCCCCATTAGATTGTGAACTCAAGGGAAGAGACTTCCTTTTTACCTCATTTATTTTTTAAATGCAGTTCTTCTCACACAGTAGGTGCTTAATAAATATTTACTAATTAATTTATTAATTGTACAAGATATTATTTGAACTCAGTTTTGAAAGAAAGTTGAGGATTTAAGAAAACAGAAGTAAAGAAGGAATGAATTACAAGGATAAGGAGTATGGACAGTCAATGCAAAGGCCTGAGATAAGTTACAATTTGCTAAGGATAACAAGAAGAATATGTCTATAATAAACTACATGGAATAAAATAATTTGTAAGATCAGAACTTTAAGTGGACAGGTTGTGAATAGTTACATTTCTTTTCATTCATGCATTTGCTTCTTGATTTATTTATTTGATGATAGACTCCCTATTTTGCCAAAGCTAAAAGCACAATAAACATTTATGGGCCCATTCTCACTACTGATTGGCACAAATACTTAAACCTGTTCCATGTTCCAACCTGGGCTAATTTACTAATTCCTTGAAAGAATAAAGTGTCTTCTTCTTACAGGAGCCTACCCCACCAATCAAACACTTATCAATTTTATCACTAATGCAAATATAGCTTAGAAAGACATTGTAGTTGGAAAATGAATAGGAAGCAGGTTAGGTTACCTTTGGTAAATTGCACAGTCATTCTCACCAACTCTAAATGATGTGCAAACAAATTCTCATCTGGTTTAATACTGTTATTCTTCTGGTGATATTTTATAGCTAATAATCATGTCTCCCTACAGTCTTTGACTCTAACAACAATGGAGACATAGTGGTTTTATGTAAAGAGGCTGTTGCATGTTTTCAATGATAAGTTGTATGGAAGAAGTGCTGTAAAAAATATGGATAAAATTATTAGACAAGGTGGATTGGTCATGTTTTGACCATAGAAGATGTGAGATGGTGAACAGTCAATGTTCTTCATTGATATCTATAGAATGGATATCTAGTAGAAAACTTTAAACATATTAGGAAGTGCCACTGGAGTTTTCCTTGATTGAGAACCTAATGTTAATTTCTTGTCATCTTTCTCATTGTTTAGAAAAGAGACCCAGAAGACACAGAACTTTCAGCTCTGGTATTCTCTTACTGAGGTCAACCAGGGAACACATCACCCAACCTTTCTTCTGGAACCATAAAGGGGGGGTTCAATTTACTCCACTATGGCTCCTTTCCTTGTGACTTTACAATCCCAAATACTCTTCTTTGACCACTAGCACATGTGTTGTATTCCTCTAGAATTCAAGTTCACTGAGAGTAAGGATTGCTTTCAATTTTCTGTTGTGTTATTGGAAATTTTGGGGTCTTTGAACTACATTTCCCATGAGCCCACTGGCTTCCTGTCATTATGCACTGACTGTAGACAGGGGAATAAAATTGAGAGGCTACCATTCCTCTCTCTTTGCTTCCTATGGCAGCATGGTGGCAGCAGGGAATGGCAGGCTTTTTGAGCAGCCTATGTTAACATAGCATGTGGCTTTATAGTCTAGAGACTACTAATAAATCTTATAAAAACCTTAATATTTTTACAGTTATTTTCATAAATTAATTTTATTTTTTACATTAATGGCAACCACATGAAATTGGATAAGATAGCCTAGGTAAGATAAATTTTTTGAAAAGCCACATTTCTCCTCTCATGAATTTTCACCATCTCCCCACCTGAAGATCTCTGAGAGAATTCCAAACTCTCTCCAGAACTGCTGTCCTGCTTCTGCCATTTTTGTGTTTTTGTTTTTGTTTTTTTCCTCTTTTCCCCATTTTCCCCAGTCACCAGGCTACTTTCATTTGAGGGGTTTTTCTGGGAGATCTTGGCCAAAATGGAAAAGCCACTTCTCTTGTCAATCCTTGCTGCTGATGATATAGACTCCCACAGATAACTCCAAGCTGCCTTCTGTTCCTGATCCCCTTGGCTGCTGATCCAGCTTTCTCTGACTGGCCATACCTGCCCCTCCCTGGAAATGGAGTTCCTGCTACTTCTGATGTTCCTAATCCCAGACAGTTCTTGGAGATCTTTGCCATGCCTGGATCTGCTGCTGCTACTGACTGGGAAATATAAATCCCTCCTTTTCATTGAAAGTGCTTACTCACTGCTCACTGCTTGGCTTGGAAGTCTGTGTGTGTTTCCCCTTAGACAATAATTAGCCTTGGAAAGGGCTTTTACCTGAGAAGGCACTTCTAACTCCCTATCCAAGTGGCTAAGGTAGCACCTAGCGTTTTACCCCAAGGGGGAAGGGGAAGAAAGGTTACTCTTTAAAACAGGAAATAGAATAGCAAGCATGGCCCACATTGCCTATTTCAAACAGATCCCAGTTGTGGGATGTCTTTTTTTCCTACCATTCCTGCGTGTACTTGTTCTTGCAATTATCTTGCCAGAGATTCAGGGGAGACATTCATTCCCCTACAACCCCTAGTCATTTGGACCTGCCCAGACTGTAAAATATATTTAATTTAGGATTCCTCTACCCTATGTTCAGCAAGGAATTCTTGCTCACTATGGGAGATCCCAGAGCTCTGTCTTTTGCTCAGAAAAGAATAACTTGAAAGGATAAATACTGGGGGAAGGGAAGAAATCTTAAAAGAGATCTGGAAGTTTATTGATGTTATCTATTTTGAGTTTATTCACCTCCATAATACTAAACAAGTCTATTGCAATTGGTAAAAAGGACTGTGCCTATTCTGCCTGTACCCTGACACTACTTATATTATTGTATTTGCTGATTTCTTTAAGGTTTATATTTTTTAAGTTTATCTGTATTACTCTAATTAATATTATTTTGATATATGATTCTTTATCTGTATCATTTCCCTATGATTTTACAGAACAACATATCATTGTAAAAAGCCCATAAGTCTTATGTATCCTGGATTTGTTATCTTAGCTCTCAAAGTCACATGTTGCTTATACAGCCTTTTCTTTTCTTTTGCCCTTATTGTCACATATTTGACAACCTATATTAAAAACCTTTGGAGAATTTAACTAGTTAAATATCTAAATTGATTTTAAGGAATCTTCAGAAGTGATCTTTAGATATCTAGTATTATTTGCTTGCCTCTGAGTTGTTTGTAATAAGACATAAAGGCCAATTGGTAGTTGAAGAGATTTGCTATGGCACAATTTTATTTTATTTCCCCACTTCCATATTTGTAAAATTGTAATGGATGAGAAATCTTAAGTGATTTTCACTATTTAGTCTTCAGCTCCATGTGAAATGGGTGGGACATTTTGGAGACAGGTATGTAAACAGTTACAGTCCCATACCAGAGGAAGAGAGATGCACAAGATGCTTAGTTACCTTGTAATGTGTTATAATCTCATCTGTGAGGTGTGAAGGATATTCCCTGTGAAGGATTTTATAATTGTAACTATTCAGATTATTCTACTTTTCCACCAGAAGGTTCTAGACTTCTTGGTGACATTTTAGACCCAAAAAGTATTTTACCATCTATGTGTTTTTTTCTAGGCTCTTGCACATTTTGGATGATGATAGTAATCGATTTTTGTTAAAAATATCTCAGTCAAGGTTGAAAGATTTGCAATGCCTGTAGAATTTGTGACAAGTATACATTTTTTAAACATCACACAGCAAGTGGCTACATAGAAACTCATGTGACTCCTATATAATAATGGGTTTATTTGCTATTGTCATTAAAAGTGCTTTTGTAATTTTTGGGAATTTTGGTACTTTGAATGTGCATTATCTACTATATTACTGGTTTTATAAATCTGCTATTTTGTAAAATCATTTGTACTCACACAACGACTCATGGCAAAGTTTTAAAAGAAATGGATCTTATTTTGGGTGAGAAACCTTTGTGTTCTATGACTCCTTGACTGACACAGTGTGTCACTGATTCTAAGCTATATATATATATATATATATATGTATGTATGTATGTATGTATTGCATTGAATATTTTCCCATTGTTACTGTTATCATTACATATATCATGTTCTTTCCCTCTCCCCCAAGCCCCTAACCCCCCACCTTAGCCAATGCATAATTCCACTGGGTTTTACATGTATCATTGATCAAGACCTAATTCCATATTATTGATAGTTGGAATAGAGTTATCATTTAGTGTCTACATCCCCAATAATATCCCATCAGCCCATGTGTTCAAGCAGTTGTTTTTCTTCTGTGTTTCTCCTCCCAGAATTCTTCCTCTGAATGTGGCTAGTTTTTTTTTCTCATAAGTCCCTCACCCTTGCTCTGGATCCTTGCATTGCTGCTGGTAGAGAAATCCGTTATATTAGATTATACCTCAGTGTATCAGTCTCTGTGTATAATTTTCTCCTGGATCTGCTCCTTTCACTCTGCATCAAGTCCTAGAGGTCATTCCAGTTCACATGGAATTCCTCCAGTTCTTGATTCCTTGGAGCACAATAGTATTCCATCACCAACAGAAACTACAATTTGTTCAGCCATCTCCCAAATGAAGGACATTCTCTCATTTTCCAATTTTTTACTACCATGAAGAGCATAGCTATAAATATTTTTGTACAAGTCTTTTTCCTTATCTCTTTGGGGTATAATCTAAGTAGTGCTATGGCTGGATCAAAAGGCAGTTAGTCTTTTAAAACCCTTTGAGCATAGTTCCAAATTGCCATCCAGAATGGTCGGATCAGTTCACAGCTCAACCAGCAATGCATTAATATCCCAATTTTGCAACATCCCCTCCAACATTCATCACTTTCCCATGCAGTCATTTTAGCCAATCTGCTAAGTGTGAGGTGATACCTCAGAGTTGTTTTGATTTGCATTTCTCTAATTATTAGGGATTTAGAACACTTTCTCATGTGCTTATTGATAATTTTGATTTCTTTATCTGAAAATTGCCTATTCATGTCCCTTACCCATTTATTTACTAGGAGGAGATGGCTTGATTTTTTAAACAATTGTCTTAGCTCCTTGCATATTTGAGTAATAAATCCTTTGTCTGAGATTTTTGTTATGAAGATTTTTCCCAATTTGTTGTTTCCCTTCTAATTTTGGTAGCATTGGTTTTATCTGTACAAAAACTTTTCAGTTTAATGTAGTAAAAATTATTTATTTTACATTTTTTATTTTTCCTAAAACTTTCTTGGTTTAAAATATGTCCTTCATATAGATCTGACAAGTATACTAGTCTGTGCTCACCTAATTTTCTTATAGTTTCCTTCTTTATATTCAAGTCTTTCATCCATTCCGAATTTATCTTGGTATTGGGTGTGAGATGTTGATCTAGGCCCAATCTCTCCCATATTGTTGACCAATTTTCCTAGCAGTTTTTGTCAAGTAGTGGTTTTTTGTCCCAAAATCTCAGTTCTTTGTGTTTATCAAAGACTGTCTTGCTGAGGTTGCTTACCCCTGGTCTATTCCACTGATCATCCCTTCTGTCTCTTTGTCAGTATGATATTGTTTTGATAACTACTGCTTTATAATAAAGTTTAAGATCTGATACTGTTAGACCACCTTCCTTCAAATGTTTTTTTTTTCATTATTTTCCTTGATATTCTTGGTCTTTTGTTCTTCCAAATGAACTTTGTTATAGTTTTTTTTTCTAATTCGGTAAAAAAAGTTTTTTGGTAGTTTGATAGGTATAGCATTAAATAGATGAATTAATTTGGGTAGGATGGTCATTTTTTTTATGTTAGTTCATCCTACCCATGAGCAATCAATGTTTTTTCAATTGCTTAGATCTAGTTTAATTGTGTGGAAAGGGTTTCATAGTTATGTTTGTATAATTCTTGTGTTTTTCTTTGCAGATAGATTCCTAAGTATTTTATATTGTCTAGGGTGATTTTAAATGGTGTTTCTCTTTTTACCTCTTGCTGCTGTGATGTGTTGGAAATATATAGAAATGCTGATGATTTATGTGTGTTTATTTTGTATTCTGTAACTTTGCTAAAGTTGTTGATTATTTCTACTAGCTTTTTAGTTGATGCTCTAGGATTTTTTAAGTAGGCCATCATATCATCTGCAAAGTGTGATAGCTTGGTCTCCTCATTGCCTATTTTAATGCCTTCAATTTCTTTTTCTTCTCTAATTGCTACTGCTAGTGTTTCCAGTACAATGTTAAATAATAGTAGTGACAATGGGAATTCTTGTTTCACTCCTGATCTTATTGGGGATGCTTCTAATTTTTCCCCATGGCAGATGATATTTATTGGTGTTTTAGATATATACCTTTTATTATATTTAGGAAAGGCCCTTCTGTTCCTATACTTTCTAGTGTTTTCAGTAAGAATGGGTGTTGTATTTTGTCAAAGGCTTTTTCAGCACTTATTGAGATAATTATGTGGTTTTTTTTGGTTTCCTTGTTGATATGGTCAATTATGTGAATGGTTTTCCTAATGTTGAATCATCCTTACTTTCCTGGTTTAAATCCGACTTGATCTTAATGATTAACCCTCATGATCACTTGCTAGTAATCTCTTTAAGATTTTTTCATCTATATTCATTAGGGAAATTGGTCTGTAGTTTTCTTTCTCTGTTTTTTATCTATCTGGCTTTTGGATTGGTACCATATTTGTGCTATAAAAGGAGTTTGGTAGATCTTCTTTGCTTATTGTGTCAAATAGTTTGTATACTATTGGAATTAGTTGTTCTTTGAAGGTTTGATAGAATTCACTTGTGAATCCACATGGTCCGGGAGATTTTTTCTTAGGGAGTTCCTTGATGGATTGTTCATTTTCTTTTTCTGATATGGGGTTATTTAAGTATTTCATTTCTTCTGCCATTAATCTAGGTAATTTATAATTTTGTAAATATTCATCTATATTACCTAGAATGCTATATTTATTTCCATATAATTGGGCAAAATAGTTTTTAATGATTGCTTTGATTTCCTCTTCATTAGAGGTGAGGTCTCCCTCTTCATTTTTGATACTGATATTTGGTTTTCTTATTTCCTTTTTTTAAATTAGATTGGCTAGTACTTTGTCAATTTTATTTGTTTTTATTCAAAGTACCAGATTCTGGTCTTATTTATTAATTCAATAGTTATTTTAATTTCAATTTATTGATTTCTACATTGTTTTTTTATAATCTCTAATTTAGTTTTTACTTGGAGATTTTTAATTTGTTCCCTTTCTAGTTTTTTGATTTGCAAGCCCAGTTCATTGATCTTTGCCTTCTCTAATTTGTTATTATATGCACTCAAGTATATAAATTTTCCCTGAGTACTGCTTTAACTGCATCCCACAGGTTTTGAAAGGATGTCTTATCATTGTCATTCTCTTCAATGAAATTTTTGATTGTTTCTATGATTTCTTCTTTGACTAACTGATTTTGGAGAATCATATTATTTAATTTCCAATTAGTTTTTGATTTGCCTGTCCATATGCCCTTACTGATTATTATTTTTATTGCATTATGATTTGAAAAGTTTACATTTATTATTTCTGCTTTTTTGCATTTGTTTGCCATGTTTCTATGCCTTAGTACATGGTCAATCTTTGTGAATGTACCAGGTGCATCTGAAAAGAAGGTGTTTTCCTTTTTGTTCCTATTTATTTTTCTCCACATATCTATTAACTATAATTTTTCTAGGATTTCATTCACCTCTCTTTTCTCTTTCTTATTTATTTATTTATTTGATTTAGCTAGATCTGATGGAGGAATATAAAGTCTCCCACTAGTATAATTTTACTGTCCAATTCCTCCTTGAGCTCTGCCAGTTTCTCCTTTAGAAATTTGGATGCTACACCATTTGTTGTGTACGTGTTGAGTACTGTTATTTCCTCATTATCTATACTGCCTTTTATCAGGATGTAATTACCTTCCCTATCTCTTTTAATCATATCTATTTTTACTTTGGTTTTATCAGAAATCATGATTACCACTCCTGCCTCCTTTTTCTCAGTTGAAGTCCAAAAGATTTTGCTCCAGCCCTTGACCTTAAACCTGAGTATGTCTACCCACTTCATATGTGTTCCTTGTAGACAACATATAGTAGGATTTTGTTTTCTAATCCACTCTGCTATTTGCTTCTCTTTTAAAAGTGAGTTCATCCCATTCACATTGAGTGCCACAATTATCAGCTGTGTATTTCCTAACATTTTGGTATCCTCTCCTGGTTGTACTCCTTCTGATGTTATTTCCTATTAAACCAGTGGTTTGTTTTAAATCAGTCCCTCTTGTCCCCACCCTTGGTTTACTACACTTTCCACCCCGTCCCTTCCCTCTTATTATTTTTAAGGCCTAATGAGTTCCCTTCCCCCTCTTTTCCCCTCCCTTTATCAACTCCCCACACCACTACCCACCTTGGTTTATAACTTCTGATTTTTATCTGTAAAGTTAGATAGAATTCTATATCCCAATGGATCTAGCTACTCTTCCCTCTCAGGATTAATTCCACTGAGAGTAAGGTTTAAGTGTTTCCTTTTACACTCTCTTCTTCTCCTTCTTATAATAGTATTCATATGCTCTCTTTCCCATGCTTTCTACCATCTTCTATTCCCACTCCCCCTGTCTTCCCCCCCCCCCATATTATCTTAGATCATGAATACTCCAACTTCTCCTTATGTGGTGCAAAATGGAGCAAATCAACTCTGAAAAGCCTTACTGCAGACTTTCTGACAGTTGAAAAGGTTTTAGAACCCTGAGGAGAGGCAGTTGATGCTGGAGACTCAATGAGAGTAGGAGGGTCAACTGAACTCTATCTTTGGACTGTAAACCTGGCCTTTATTCTGTAGCTTTTCTCTTAAGATTTGTTAGCTCAAAAATTTCCTTTGAATCTCCCTGACCTTCCCTTTCCCAACCATCATTTTCCCTTCCTGGATTTTTGTGGGTTTTTGGAAGGAGGGTAGATCTTTAACTTTCAAACTTTGTAGATTTAGTTTCCCATAGTCAAGTAGGGCTTACACTTGATACAAATTATCTCCTGAATCATTATATGCAACTTTACTACCCCATTAGGCAAAAAAAAAACTCCAGGGAATGAGTTAGGCAGGTCCTTCTCAGTCTCACATTCCTGTGTCCCTCCCCCACCTGAAGCTTTCCCTAGGCGGCTGTTAGAGATACCTTGTATCCCTCTGTCCTTTACAATCAACCCTGAAACTCAATAAACCCTCCTGTTCACTTAATCAAAATTTTGGCTAAATCATTATTTGATTGATAGAAGAGGGAGAAGAGGAGAAAGGAATAGTATTCTCTCTGGGAATTGAGGGGAGTTAGAGGAATCCATTTTGGAGGAAGTGGCAATCCCTTTACTTCCTTTGGACTCTTCCTTTGTGAATCAGAGAAACTGACTAGAAAATCCTCTAGTCAGTTTCAAGTCATTTCTGGTTGGCCCTAACTTTTGTCTGCAGAAGTGCCCTTCCTACTTGAAGGGCTCAGTCTGTTTCCCTTCACTGTCTCTGTCTCAAACCTGTGTACCCAGTCTGTGTTTCCCTGCTGCAGCTACCTGCCCAATACCTCATCCTCTCCCTTGCAACTCTTTATACCTCAGTGTTTATATTCCCTAAACTCAGTCATTCCCTTTCCTCTCCTACCACCTCAATTTACCACCTTCACCATTGTACCTTCCTTTCCCACCTACTGACTTAGAGATCTACAAAATCCCTGTCCACTGTGCCTTATCCTCATTACAACTACCGTATCACCCTACCTGCCTTAAACCCCTTATTACTCTACTTGCTTTAGTCCCATATTACCTCTACCTTATTCCCCTATTACAACTTAATTCCTATTACAACCTTACCTGTCTTAATTCCTATTACAATTATTATTACAACTTAATTCCTTTATTACACTTATGACTAATTCTTCTAATTACTATAATAGTAAATACAATTTTTTAAAATTACACACAATATTTCTTCTTATTGGAATACCAATAATTTGATCTTATTAAAGCCCTTGAAGAAACAATTTAAACATAATAGTTTTCTTTCTTTCCCCTCTGTTTCTTATTTAACTTTTCATGTTTCTCTTGGTTTGTGTGGTTGGATATGAAACTTTTCTGGTCTTTTCTTTGCAAATACTTGAAAATCTTCTATCTTTTTGAATGCTGATAATTTCCCCTGGAATGCTATAGTCATTTTTGATGTATACCTAATTCTCTTACCTTTCTGAATATCATGTTCCAAGCCTTGAGATATTGTAGTATGGAGGCTGTGAGATCCTGTGAAATCCTGATTGGTGTTCCTTGATATTTGAATTGTCTCTTTCTGGCTTCTTCTAATATTTCCCCCTTAACTTGGAAGCTTTTGAATTTGGCTATTACATTCCTGGGGGTTGTCTTCTGAGGATTTAGTGTAGAGGGTGATCTATGGATCCTTTCATGTCTATTTTGTCCTCTTCTTTGAGGACATTGGGGCAGGTTTTTTTGGATAATTTCTTGTAATACAATATCTAGGTTTATAGTTAGTTAGTTAGTTATTCCTGTTGACTCCCAGAGGAGCATAGGGCTGCAACCATCTCACGCCAAAGGACTCTGTTCTGGGCAACTTACCCCAGTTGGGCCCATGTCATTCTGACAGCCTTTGTTTCATTTTCGGCAGATCTTCGCCAGGTCTGTTTTGGCCTTCAGATTTTCCTCCTCCCTGGTGGGTTCCAGCTCAGTGCTTGTCTGGCAACGTTGTCCTCCGGCTTTCGTAGTGTATGTCCTATCCATCTCCACTTTCCTTTCTTTACGTCCTGACTGATGAGATACTGAATTGTTCTTTCCCAGAGTCTGGTATTGGAAATCTTTTCAGGCCATCTGATGTTCAAGATGTGATGTAGTCATCTGTTAACAAAGACTTGGAGTTTGTTGGTGTTGACGTTCGTCACTCTCCAGCTTTCTGATCCATATAGGAGGACCGCCTTTACATTGGTGTTGAAGATTCGGAGCTTAGTGAGGAGGGACAGTGCTCTGAAGGTCCAGACAGACCACAGGGTGTTAAATGCATGTCTGGCTTTGTTGATTCGGCTTCTGATGTCCTCATCTGCCCCGCTGTCCTTGCTGACTATGCTACCCAAATAGGTGAAGTGGTCTGTCTCCTTGATGTTTTCTCCCTGTAGTTGGATTGGCAGGTCCTGTCTGCTGTTGACTGTGATCACCTCAGTCTTCCTCTTGTTGATCTTCAGACCAGTCTTCTCTGCTTCTTCAGAGAGTCGTGTAAGTTTGGATTGCGCATCCTGCTGCTTGTGAGAAAGGAGACAGATGTCATCCACGAAGTCAAGGTCCTCTAGCTGCTTTATATGAGTCCATTGGATGCGTGCATTGCTGTCCATGGTAGTTCTTCTCCTGATCCAGTCTATGACCATCAAGAAGATAAGGGGCGAGAGCATGCAACCTTGCTTCACTCCGGTCTTCACTGTGAAGGGAGCCATCAGTTTCCCATTGTGGATAACCTGGCAGGTAGAGTCTTTGTATAATCGCTGAATGATGTTGATGAACTTCAGGTGAATCCCGTAATGTGGCATCAATCTCCAGATGATGTTCCTGTCCACACTGTCAAATGCCTTCTCGAAATCCATGAAAGTCATGTAGAGGGGTTTATATTTGTCTCTAATTTTTCTGGAAGACCAATAATTCTCAAGTTGTCTCTTATAGACTTGTTTTCTTGATCTATTAATTTCTCACTAGATATTTAATGTTTCCATCTATTTTGTCAGTCTTTTGACTTTGCTTTATTAATTCTTGTTGTCTTGTGAGGTCATTGGCTTCTAATGCCCAATTCTAGCCTTTAGAGACTGGTTTTTGGCTATAATCTTTTGGTTTTCCTTTTCTATATGGTTTATCTGGTTCTTCAAGGCTAACATCTGGTCATTTCTGGTCTTCAATTTGCTTATCAATTCATTTGATTTCTGAGCCTCACTTTCCAATTGCAAAATTCTGCTTTTAAAACTGTTATTTTCTTGCCAAATTTCTTCCATCTTTTTCAAGATCTCAAATTTGAACTCTTCAAGAGCTTGTGATCAATTTCCAGTTTTGGGAAGGCTTGGATGTCTTTAATTGTTTGTCCTCCTCTGTTTTCTGGGTTTTTTCTTTGCAGATGTTATCAAGTGTCAGAGCCTTTTTCTTGGTCTTTTTGGTCATTATTTCTTGGGCCTTGCTTGGCATCATTATGCTTTCTCAGCCAGAAATCTGTGTAAGGCAGGCATATTCTCTTTGTACGGAGTTAAGGAACAGTTTTTGCCTGAGGTTACTTTGTGAGTCTCCTGGCTTCCTTTGTCTGCTAGGCCTCTGCTGTCCATGGCCCCTGTCAGCCTCACTCCTGAGTGCAAGATCTGTGCTCCCTAGCCTTCTGGGTTCTTTTGTCTAGCTGTTTTCAGGGTCAAGCTCCCATGGTCCTAGTCTGCTGCCCAGAGCCTGGAAATTGCCCATGCTTGCTCCTCCACCTGAGGTTTTTCCTTTGAGTCTCAGCTCACTGAGCTATTTCCACTGTCCAATGCCTCTCTCAGCCCCACTCTCTCGCCCAAGGTTTGTGTCTCCAGCCTTTTGGGGTCTCAAGTCTTGCTGCTCTCAGGGGCAAGCTCCTAGTGGTGCCAGTTAGCTGCCAAGGAGCTAGACTTTGAGCCCCCCCCCACTATAACTCTGGTGTGCAGCCTCTGACTCTGGTTCTGTGGGTGGAGTGAGGGAGGGTTGATCAGCTTGTGTTTTGACGGGAACCATTTCCTGCCCTTTGTAATGGTGGGGCACCTGGGGATATTAATTATTATTATTAAAATGTAACTAAATGGTTTGTGGGTACACACTGGGTTGAAGGAGAGACAGGACCAACCAGGATAGGGAGACCAGGGTTCACTGCCAAGCTTTTAACTGTTGTGAGGAAGATTAAGTTAGTTAGTGATTAAGAATTAAGGTGTACATAGCAGGAAGGAAGTGGAGCTGGGAATTCCAAGATGGAATAAAGGAGCAGGAAGAGGTGACTTGTGCTCTGAGAGAGAGACTCCATTAGGGGTTAACACAAACTGTGGTTAGCCCTGGGAGAACTCAGAGTAAAAGGACATCCTGCATCCTGATTTTCCTTGGGATCCTGTGTGGTGGTGGAATCTAGCAAAGAGACAAGATCAACAGTGCTGAGCCAAGAGAAGAGGAGAAGTTTGGGGTCTATCTGGTGGACAGTGTCTCAAGCACACCTTCTCACCTTGGTACCTGAGACCACCTTGGCTCTTGGCATCCAGAGATCATTGGTGGATTGCAGTGAGAAACCTAAAACTATTAACATCTTAGATTTATTATGTCTAATGCCAGCTCTGATTCTTACTGATTATTTTGAATTTAAGTTAAGATGGATGTTATTTCATATTGTGTATTGTGTTAAAATTATTGTGATCTGGTGTTTGAGTGATTCTGAAACCAAGAAAATGTTAAAGTTGTTGCAGATAAAACTGGATAATTTGGAATTGTGTATACAAAATGGTAATCTCTCTGGTCAACCCCTTGGTACTTCCCATACTGGCAACATGACTGAATTTGCAAACATGGGCATTTCTGGCAAAGGTGTAACATCAAAGGCTGAGCTGGAACATCAGGTTCAGAGTAAGGGTGAAATCCCCATTATTCTGTTTCCTCTTCTTGATCTTCCAAACGGAAGTGACATTGGTATATTCCATGTGAAACAACAGAGTAAATTTCAGTCTAAGGATGTGGAAAGTCTGAAACGAAAGATCCCAAATTTCCATGATGATTCTGGGAAATTTGTGAAGATCTTTAAGGCATTTGTGAAACAGCATGACCCAGACTTTGAGGATTGTTGGTATGTGTTGGGGAAAATCTTATCACACCACAATAGGGGCAAATTTGTAGAGGAGACAAGGAACACAGAGGGAATGACACCATGGCCACTAGCCTGGGAGGAACTGGACCTTAATTCAGTTCCCGCATACCATATATTAAAGCAGGCACGAAAGTCCCTTATACAAATCCTAGAAAAACATGCAAAGCATCCAGATTCCTGGGGTAAATTTGAAAAGATAAGGCGGACAGCATTAGAGACTCCAGCTACATTTCTGGACAGGATTATTGAGGCAGCTGAAATGTATTTACGTATGAACACACTGGAAGATACCACCTTAGACCATGTGAAAAGATTTTTTGTTAGAAATTCTGTTCCCCAGGTAAAGAAGTTTTTCATGAATAATTACCCTGATTGGGAACTGTTGAGCCTAGATTAGTTGAAGCAAAAAGCCGCATACGTGTTTGCACCGGAGAAAGACAGGGGTAGTGATGAAAAGGATACCATCATTGAAAGCCTTAGAAAGCAGTTAAGGGAGGCAAATTCTGGAGCCAATGAAAAGGAGATAAGTGAAATTAAGGCAGTTGCAGCATTAAGGACAGCAGAAAAGAGGAATAATAATAATAATTATTATTATAAGACCAGTGGCAATGTAAACATCAGGAATCAGAGGCAACAATCTTGTTATGTTTGTGGACGTATTGGGCATTTTGCAAGAGATTGTAGGTACAGAAAGAGATTATATGGGCAGAGATACAACAATAATAACAATGGATTTAATCGGTATAATAATAATTATGGATACAGGGGAAATAACTGGAATAATGGTTTTAATCATGGAAATGGACAACAAAATGTGTTCCAATGCCAGAATGCATGCTGTCAAGGTGCACAAGCTCCTAATTTGGCAACAATGCAGGATTACCTTCGTGTAGGAGCCAGGACCGAGTTTAATCATGTTGTACAGGGGGATGTTAATAATGGCAACATGAATGGAGGGGCAACTTCATTATGAAGGTGTGCCCTAAGTTCAGAAGTGATTGATCAAGGTAATGGGACTAAAGTGAATGTTGATGAAATTTTGCGTGTTAAAGATAATGATGATGTAATTGTGAATAATGGAAATGATGCACTTGGTGTTAATATTGATTTGATTGGTGATAATAAGAATTTAATTAATAATGGTAATGAGTTGATCAGTGTTAATTTAAATGGAATCAATGATAGTTTAATCAATGTGAATGATAATTTGATGAGAATTAATGATAATTTGAATGGTGTTAATGTTAAATTATCTGAATTAACTACTAGTAATGGTGTAAATAGTACTTTAACCAATGTATATGATAATTTACCTACTGGTAGTAGTAATTTAACTAGTATTGGTAATAATTTGATTAAGATTGATGATGGTTTATATGGTGTTGATAATAATTTGATTAATGTTGTAAATAATTGTGAGAAAAAGAGAAATAGTGTTGTAAATGGTGTTAGAAGTTCTAGTAAGTGTGGAATTAAGAAGAATAATAGAAATTGTGATTTTATTAAGGATAATTTGATTGTAAATAAGAACCATGATACCAGAATACAGGTGAAAAGGACCAATGGTTTAAAATCCTGGGAAAATTCTGTAATTCTTGATGATGTTAACTTTAATGGACAGGAAATGGCTGAGCTTTGTTCTGACATTACTGTTTTAGCTCCTGTGTTGGAAACTTTCCAACCTCCCAATAGTACTGAACCATATCTGTCTGTGACTATCGGAGATCAGATTTACGACCTTCTCGTGGACACCGGGGCCAGCAAATAAGTTTTGCAAAGCTTTCCTGAAAATTATAGAGATGTTGGAACAATGGATGTGGTTGGTGCTATGGGTGTGACTCGGAAAGTAGCTAAATTGCAACCAAAAATGGTAACCCTAGGACCACTTTCAGTGGAACATGCATTTTTGTGTTTCCAGGATATCCAATGAATCTTTTGGGAAGAGATCTGTTGTGTAAATTAAGAGCTACTATCCAATGTACTGAATCTGGTGATATTTCTTTGCATCTCCCAGAGGAATCTTGGAAGGCCTTTCCATTGCTTTTCTTAGATTCTAGCAGTACAGAGGATGACTTAGGTACTATCTATCCAATACCTGAGGATATACCTAAGGATTTGTGGTCAAAATCATCTACAGACGTTGGGTTGCTAAAATCAGCTATTCCAGTCAGGGTGAGGTCAAAGGAAGGACCAGTTCCTTGTGTGCCTTAGTATCCCTTGACTAAGTAGGCGATAGAGGGTATTTGTCCAATTATTGAGTCCCTAATCCAACAAGGGATAATAATGTCATGCTTTTCTGAGTACAATACACCGATTTTGCCTATAAAGAAGTCAAAACAGGATGAAAATGGCCGACCTATTTACTGATTTATTCAGGATCTAAAAGTGGTAAATGATTTTGTCATCAAGACACATCCAGTTGTCCCAAGTCCAGCTGCTATAATTTCTTCCATTCCAAGTCAGGCTAGATATTTCACCGTGGTAGATTTATGTTCTGTGTTTTTCTCAATACCAATTCACTAGGATTCTCAAAAGATCTTTGCTTTCACCTGGGAAAAGACGCAGGGGACCTGGACTCCTCTCCCACAAGGGTATACCTACTCTCCTCAGTTCTCTCAAATTTTAAATCGAGATCTAAAAACTATTAAATTTAAAGAGAGTAAATTGGTGCATTTTGTGGATGATATTCTTTTGGCATCCCCAAATGCAAAGGTGTGTCTTAGGGACAGCAGGATTCTTTTGACTGAATTGTACAAATGAGGACATAAAATCTCCAAAGTGAAATTATAGTTCATTTTACCCAGGGTGCAATATCTTGGATTCGTGTTATCAGAGGGTTCCAGAAGTATTACACAGAAGAGAATAGCTGACATACAGAAATTGAGTGCATCTAATACTAAAAAACAACTTGGAGCTATTCTTGGAACTACTGGTTTCTGTAGACAACGGATTCCTGGATATAGTGGGATCACTAAATGTTTGACAGATCTGACTGGAAATACAGAACCAGAACCTCTGAAACTAAAGCCTAAACATCTATTAGCCTTGGATAAGCTGAAAGAAGCCATTCTATCTGCGCCTACGTTAGGAATCCCAGACTATGAGAAACCTTTTCAGCTGTTTGTCAACAAAACAAAGGGTATAGCTTCTGGTGTGTTGACACAGACTCTTGGACAAAGTTATTGTCCAGTTGGGTATTACAGCTGTCAATTAGATCCAATAGCTGCGGGGAAAGTACCCTCTCTAAGGGGGGTAGCAGCAGCAGCTGTGTTAGTTCAGAAGTCAGCTGGTCTAGTTTTGGGATGTCCTTTGACATAATTTATTGTTCACATCAGATAGAAGCACTAATGAGGAAGTTTCATCTTCAAGCATATTCAGACCAACGAATAGCTAAGTATGAAATTATTCTCTTAGGTAGTGAGAACATCCAGTTGAAGAGATGTAGCATACTTAATTTCCCAAGTCTGCATGCCTCTCTGGGAACATTCCGACATCTAACCGATCTATCTGTCAATCATCGAGTGAACTTCAAGCTCCCAGAGATTCAATATAACATGAATGCCCTTTTGTTTTTGGAAATTTCAACCTGTAAATTTCCAGCTGTTCTTGTCCGTGGATGATCTCTACACTATACTAATCTTAACTATGTGTTCCTATCCCATTAACTATCCCTTCCCAAAAAATAATAAATCCTACTTTATCTAATGCCTTAACTAACTAAATAGCCTAAAGCTAATGACAAGGGTTTAAGATAGATTTCTCTGTGGGAAAGTGTGGGATTTGAATACAGCATTCCATGAACACATCAGTTGAACATAAATATAACGTATGAACATTATCATAACATTTAAGAACAATCATCTATGTTGTTTCCTAACCCAAGATAAAGAAAATTTACAACAACTCTATCTATATTTCTAATACTAACTTAATACAACCTTCCTAACTCATATTAAACTCTAACATTTCTATTCCTTAATCTATAGTTAGAAACATTAATCTGTCAGTAAATCTTATACTATAGTTAATTAGTTTTCATTTTTAACTAACCTACTCTACACAATATCTACCTAACATTCTTTCAAACAATTCTATTTGAACATTTACAACTATTTTACACTGACCCTATACTAGCTAACATTTGAACATCCCTACATCTACTCTTTCCCTATGGGTTAGTAGACTTATGCAATATATGTTAGTAACAATATTATATATGTACAATATTTTCATGTGATGTTCTTATGAAATGACTACTTTAGACCTTGCAAGGAATCTTAACTCTCTTGCTCATTTGGGTCATTGTAGTTTCTTATTCAACTGTATACATTTATTTACAATATGTACATGTGATGTGACTTTATTGCAACTATGTGTTGGACTCATGACCTAACATTTCCTGTTTGGATTTATACTCACCTTTTTCTTCAGAATTCCTCTGTCAATCAGCTTATGTTCTGTTGCATGCATTCTATATGTGCATTTCCCTTGTGATTAGTGTCTGAATGTGAAAACCCTGCACCTATTCAAACCTAATCTTTATCTGCTGATATTCTCCTTGTGAGTCTTCTGTTGATGAAGTCCAAGTCACAGTTGTTGTCACAGTTCAGGTCCTTGTACAGTCTGTCAGTACAGTGTTTCCTCTTGTCCTTGCACTGGTCCTGATGTCCTGATGTCTCCGGAACTCTGGAACTCTTCGGGATTTCATCTCTCTTCTCCTTTGCTGGAAACCCATCTTGTCTGTTATCGACTTGACTGCAGAATCCCTGGATCAAGAACCAATGCATGACTGTGTGATATGTCAAAATTTTGTGTTGCCACAAAATTCCTTTATGAGACTTTATGTTTGCCCTTGTCTTAGATGTAAATACATAATGTTTAGACTAATATTCTGTTTCTTCTTCTTCACTACTAATATCTGATAGATTTAACTGTTGATCTTCATGCATGAATGAGGTATTTGTGTCATCTAAATCAGTGATTTGAGTATCATGTTCTTGATATTGATCTGTTTCTTGGTGTTTTCTTGTTTGAGACTTTGCTTTCAAGTATGATCTTTTACTTTGAGTTTCTATTTCTATGTCAGATTCTTTGTCTTGTGATTGAGACTGTATGTTTAGACGAGACTCTGTTTCTTGCATTTCAGACTTATTTCTTGATGAGGACTTTGATTTCCTGAGGTCTTTAGGTGGGTGTAATGATACCACGCATCTTTTCCCTTAACCTTTACTGAAGATGGTGTTACCAAGATTATTTCATGAGGATCAATCCATTTTGGTTGTAATACTGATTTTCTTGTGAAGTTTCTAATATATACTTTATCTCCAGGTTGATAATCATGAAGACTAAAGTCAAGAGGAACTCTTTGCTGTATTAGAGATAACTTCTGTAGTTCATCCAATCTCTCTTTCAATAATGTGACATACTCATAGATTTTGTACTCAATCCCTAAATATGATAGGTAATTTAGTGTCTCATGGAGCTTTTCCCATCTATGGCTGCTGACCATATAATAGTTCAAATGGTGACAAATGAGTAGGACTATTTGGTTGACTTCTCAAATAGAAAAGTGCCATAGGTAAAACATCTGGCCATTTAAGATGACTCTCTGTACACTGCTTTCCAATCATAGATTTCAGAGATTGGTTAGTCAGTTCCACAGCTCCAGACGATTGTGGTCGTAGATAGAACACAAGTGTCTCTTGATCCCTAACACCTGGTAGATTTGCTTTAAAATAGAATTTGCAAAATGACTACCAGGGTCAGACAAAATTACTGATGGTATAGAGAACCTTGGAATTATCTCCCTCAATAACATCTTTTCTACAAAAGCTGTATTATTTTTCTTAGCTGGGAATGCTTCTGGCCATTTAGTCAGCTTGTCCACTATCACGAGTATGTACCTATATTGTTGACATCTAGGTATCGTGACATAGTCTATCTGTAGACACTCAAATGGTGTGAAAACTATAGGTTTCCTTCCAAAGGCTCTGGTCTTAATTACAGCCTTGTTGTATTGTTGACATATGAAACAACCATCACACACTCATTTTGCTTCTGTTGTCACGCCTTCTGCTATCCTTTGAGAATTGTGTCTACCACTTCTAAAACTCCATAGTGGCCTTTTCTATGCACTGCTGCACATGCAGTATGGTGCAGTAATTTCAGCAAAAACGGTTTACCAGAGATTGACATCCACACTCCATTCACCAGAGTGGCTCCAAGACTTTTCTGTCAATATTCCACTTCCTTTTGTGAATAGGCTTGTGGTAGTTCATCTCTATCCACTAAAGCTAAGTGAAATACAGCTTTTTGTCCATACCTGGCTGCAAATTTCGCTGAAATGTCTGCTCTGTGATTGCCTATTGATATGGTCCCACTAGTTTTTGATGTGCCCTGCAGTGAATTACAGACAACTTTTATGCCAATTGTAAGGTCTCTAACAATTCACTAATCAGTTTCCCATATGCTATTGCTTTCCCATTAGATGTTATGAACCCTCTTTTCTTCCAAATTTCTCCCGAAGAATGCACAATCGAAAATCCATACTTCGAGTCTGTAAAAACATTAAGAGCTTTGTCTTTACCAATTTTCAATGCTTGAGTCAATGCAACGATTTCTGCTCCTTGAGCCAAGATGTCTGGCCCAAGTGCTGCAAACCATAGAGTTTCATTTTGGGTAGTTACAGCTGTGCCAGTCACTCTTTCTCCCTCATGATGGTAACTCGAGCCATCACAAAAAAGTGTAAAGTCGGCATCTTCCATAGGAACATCAGAAAGATCTTCTCTAGCCTTTTGTACTAGTTCAAATGTATCCTTACAAATATGAAGACTATCTCCTTCTAATGGAAGTTCTGGAATAATAGTCACTGGATTGATGGATTTACACTTATGGAAAGTCAAGTTCTCATTTGTTAACAAAGCAGCTTGGTACTGAGAGATTCGCTGAGAAGTGAAAGCCTACAGCTTTGCATTCTTCAGTGTGGTTTCTATTTGATGCTGGGAATACAATCTGAGTTTCCCTCCCAGAACCAGCTTAGAATTCTTCCTAACCATCAAAGCTGCAACAGCAATAATCTTCAAACAGGAAACCATTCCCTGAATAACAGGATCTAGCGTAGAACTATAATAAGCCACGAGTCATAAATTGCTTCCTAAATATTGTATTAGCACTGCACAAGCTATTCCCTTATCCTCATGGATAAATAGATGAAAAACTTTGTTGTGATCTGGAATGCCTAGTGCAAGAGAAGAAAGAATTACTGACTTTAACTTCTCAATGGCATGTATGTGTTCTTTTGTTAGCTCCAGTGGATTTTTGATGTTCTTCCTGGTTAACTCTGTTAAAGGCTTAGAAATTAGAGAAAACCCAGGTATCCACTGTCTGCAGAAGCTAGTCATGCCAATTATGGCTCTTAGCTGTTTCTTGGTTTTAGGTAAGCTGAGTTTCTGTATACCCTCAACTCTCTTCTTTGATATACTTCTAGTTCCACCCTGCAGTGTGAATCCCAAAAACTCAATTCTTTCTTTAACCCATTGAACTTTGTTTCTAAATATACTATGTCCTCTCTTATACAGTTCTTCCACTAAATGAATGCTGTCTCTGTGACAGATTTCTCCTGTTGGTGACATTAGCAGGATGTCATCTACATAATGCACTAATTTGCTAGCAATGAAAGATATGGATTCTAGATCTTTTTTCAGTATTTGACAGAAGATTGGAGCCGAATTTTTGAATCCCTGGGGAAGATGACTCCAAAAGATTGTCTCGTTTTCCCAGGTGAATGCAAACAATGTTTGACTCTTTGTGGATTGGAATGCTGAAATATACATTGGACAGATCAATCACGGTGTACCATCTTGAGTACAGAGTAATCCCTGAAATTATCTGTGATGGACATGGAATAACTGCATGGATCTCTTCCACATATGCATTTATTGCTCTAAGATCTTGTACCATTCTCCACCAACTGTTATCACTAGCATATAACTTTGCCTTCTTGATTGCTAAAATAGGAATGTTAAATTCAGAAAAACCATGCACCAGAATGCCTTGATCCAACAAACCTTGGATTATAGGTTTTATTCCAGCAACAGCCTCTTTGCTCAGTTTAAATTGAGGAATTCTAGGTGGTTGCATTCCCTCTTTCACTTTTATCTTCACTGACTTAGCAGATAAGATTCTACCCACGTCTTATGAACTACTAGACCATACTCCTACGGGTAGAGTATCTGGCATCTTGTATAAGCTGTCTTGATCCAGAACTAAAACTGTGTGATCTTCTGTTATCCTATTTAAGCACAAGTCAGGGTGATGTTTCAATGATCTTTTAGACAGGTACAAATACAGTTCTCCACTTGGCTCACAATAAATTGTAGCTACAAGTTTGCATAGGATATCTCTATCTATGAGATTGTTTGGGCATGATGGTAACAATAAGAATTGATGGTCAAATTCTATTGGTCCCAATTTCACCATTTTCAGTTGAAACTTCGGTGCAGTCTGTGGAACACCAGATGCTCCTTTCACAATGACTGAACGAAGCATTTCACAATCATTAGGGCGATTTCTCAAACAACTGATATCTGCCCCTGTGTCAATAATTCCCCTGATGTATTCTCCATTAATCTGTATAGTGACCAAAGATCTTTCTGGTCATTGTTGTTATGCAAAGTTAACAGCTGTGTGTCTTTCTCTAGTAGCTGGATAGTGCTGGCTTTAGAATTTAATGCCTCTCTATTAGAAGGTCCATGGTTATCACAAAAAGAATTCACTTCCTAGAAAATGTCTTCTCCCATTAGCACATCCTCTGTATTATAAGAGTCTAAGTCTGCCCCACTCCCTTGCTGCCTGCCTATAGAGCAAAATGGCTTCTCTTGAATCAGAGTTTGAAATGTGGCAGTTTTTTCCATCATTCCAGGGCATTGTAAGTCTCTAATCATGGCTTTAGGGACAGGATTAGGTATAATATCCTTCCCCCTCACCAAGACTTGAGGTTTTAACCCTGTTTGTGTGTTAATTTCTGAGTTGTTAATAGTCCGGGGTGGTCCTGTCTGTAGAAGCCTCTGTTTAAACCCACTTGTTTATTTTCCTCTGCTATTTGGCGGCTGCTCTGACAACTGCGTGGCTACATTGTATTTAAGCTCAAAACTCTCAGCCTAGGGATTTATACAGAAAAGTATCTCTTTCATTGGTGTTATAGTACTCTCTGATAACATATATTGACCTAAAGCTCCTACCTGGCTCACCAAAAACTGTTATATTAAAAAGGAGGTGCTACTATCTATTGGATGTATATGTAGATCAAGTACAGAGAGAGGATAGGATGACACTTCTCCTTTATAACAGTTGCCCAGGCAGAATCCTTTAGGTCAATATGTGTTATCCCTTCAGGACCCACCTGGGGTAAATTGATATTAATTATTGGGCTCTTCAGCTGAGGTAACATTGGTAATCTGACTGCATGACTCCCTTCCCAAATAAGCTTTGGAAACAAATTCAGGAAGGTACTTTAAAACTTTGAATATATTTGGCACAGAAGGATAATGGTATGGGATTGAGGTATTGGGAGACCCTACTTTAAATTGATAATAATGAATCTCTAACTACAGGCAAATGAAGGAATCAAGATGATAGCTTCTCTCTGGTACAGCCTGGCCAGGGCTACACCAGAGCAGGCAAACTGCTGTGAAATCTTCAGCTTCTTCTTCAGTAGATCTTAAGCCTAATCAGTTGAGATATCCACCCTTTATCCACCCTCTTCTTCTTCTCCTGCCCACTTCCTGGATCCTTCCCAGGCCCTGGGAATCCTAGATGACTAAGATGATTTACTTCCTAATATCTAGGGGCAGTAGAAACAGAGATGGTGGTCTGATACAGGTTGATGATGGTAGAGGAAACACAGGAGGAGCTTGCAGAGTTGAGTTTGGAAGTCTCTATTTTCCCCAAAGACCAGGATCCACTGCTCTCCAGCTTCAGGGACAGGTAAAGGCCCAAGAACCACTCCCAGGGTTCTCAATTGCCCTCTCCTGAGTCCTCATGCCTCTCTGGGAACATTCCGATATCCAACCAATCTATCTGTCAATCATCGAGTGAACTTCAAGCTCCCAGAGATTCAATATAACATTCAGCTACTCTACATCCTGATTTACCAAAGAATGGTGAGCCATTGCATGAATGTGTTGAGGTAGTAGATCTTGTGGATATGCCTAGGATGGATTTAAAGGATACTCCACTGGAAAATCCAGATTTGGTGTTATTCAGGGATGGATCATCATATTTATGTAATGGAATAAGATGTACTGGTGCTACAGTTGTCACAGAATTTGAGACACTGTGGTATGGTTCATTACCTAGTAATCTTAGTGCTCAGGGTGC
>NC_058130.1:326618140-326656920 GCF_016433145.1 Gracilinanus agilis
TTAGTTAGTGATTAAGAATTAAGGTGTACATAGCAGGAAGGAAGTGGAGCTGGGAATTCCAAGATGGAATAAAGGAGCAGGAAGAGGTGACTTGTGCTCTGAGAGAGAGACTCCATTAGGGGTTAACACAAACTGTGGTTAGCCCTGGGAGAACTCAGAGTAAAAGGACATCCTGCATCCTGATTTTCCCTGGGATCCTGTGTGGTGGTGGCATCTAGCAAAGAGACAAGATCAACAGTGCTGAGCCAAGAGAAGAGGAGAAGTTTGGGATCTATCTGGTGTACAGTGTCTCAAGCACACCTTCTCACCTTGGTACCTGAGACCACCTTGGCTCTTGGCATCCAGAGATCATTGGTGGATTGCAGTGAGAAACCTAAAGCCACATCAGCCCTTAGCTGTGCTCAAGCCTGGCAAGTCCAGGTCTGAGGCAGTCACCCAGAGAATCCATTACAGCTCCTTGGGCCCTGTCTTTTTAGGTCACTAAGTTAGTATAGAAATAAGTCCTCCCCTTTCCTTGTGGGTTTTGTCATTAGGTTTTTAAGGTTTTAGAGTAGACATCCCACCTTTTAGTTGTTCATAATTAAACCGAATTATAACCGGTTATCTTGCCTGTTGGATTCAAAGCCTTTGGCCCAGGGTGACATTTGATCAACTGTCCCTTTGTCAGTTAGAAGCAGCTTGGCTGTTCTGGTCTCCATGTCCAGGTCTAGTCTCTCATAAACCCCAGTGTGTGTACCCACACTCACCTAGTTTTATTATAATATCCCTGGTGTCGCCATTGCCTTTACTTATTTTTCCTACATAACTGACACAGGAATGGCAGTTGGCCCAATGGTCACCCAGCTCACCCTAGGCCAGGGTCTATGGAACCAGCAGGCAAAGGTAAATGTTTATACAGCTTAATTGAGGGTAACTAAATAAAGGATGGGATAAGGGATTCTACACTTAAAACCTAAGGGCAAACCACAGGGGTAGGGAAGGACTTAACTACACTCTCCTTTTGACCTAAGCCAGGCAGGGCCCAAGGGAGCAGTACTGAAGTCACAAGGAATGGTCCTTCAAACCTTGTTCCAGCCAGGTTTGGTCAGCTCAGCTAAAAGGCCAATTAGGGTCTCACGGTAATCCAAGGATGGTCACAGGATACCAAGAGCCAACTCCACCAGGTGATCCAAGGTACCCAGGTAGGGAGACTGAGTTTGAAATGCTGTCCACCAGATCCCAAACTACTTCCCCACTTGGTGCAGCTCTGGAGGCCTGTTGTCCACTTGCTGAAAGCCTTCACCTCTCAGGATCCTAGGCAATCTGGATGCAGTTTTCCCCTAACTCTGAGATCTCCCAAGGTTAGCAACAGTTATCTCCAACCACTAATGGAGTCTCTCCCAGAGCACAAGCCCCACTTCCTGCTCCTTTATTCCTTCTTGGAATCCTCCAGCCCATCCTGCTAGGTCCAACACTATTACTAAATTAATTGCTAACTAAACCCTCACAACACCTTATAGTATGGAAGTGCCCAAGTCCCATGTACCTTTCATACTGCTCCCTATTGTGGAGTCCCTTCTTTCATCTGCATTTGTTTTTTTTTTTTGTCCTTTGGAGGTATGCTATATGGGTCAGTGAGGAGAGTAAAGCACCCTGCTTCTACTCTACAGCCATTTTAACCCAGAAGTCCATTTTTGATTTTTAAAACACTTTTTTATTATTCTTTCCTTTGTATTTACAATACATTATTTGAGTTTGTTTTTTCTCTCATTTTTGTACTTGAATACATTATCCATATTAAATTTTTATAGTAATATAAGTTTAAAATATATGTGCTATAATAATAATAATAATAATAATGCATACCCAAAAAGCTTTCTACTATAGAAACCTGCCATTTATTGATTAACATTATGGGACTGTGATTAATGATTGTGTCTGATTCCAGGAGGCGGGAACAAAAAAATCACAATACAGTGCAAAGTAGAACGAGGTCAAGGAGACCAACCAATGGGATTGATGAGAATCTGCATAGTGCCTTGGAGCATAAGGTCCAAAAGTACTAAAGCAATCCAGGTAGGATTTATGAACTTCTATACCAATATTTAAGGACTTAGACCTAGTGTTTGGGGTTTGAGGTTGTGGCTATTCTGACATATGTTAGAGGCCAGCCTTCTCTGAGATACATCCTAGTCAAGTACCAAAGATTGGCTATCATCCTAGCCCCGCTGTCCCTGAGAGTAAAGGTAAAATCAGAACAGGGAATGACACTTCCCTTTCTCACTAAAATCTAGTCCTTTTTTCTCTTTTATAATGTGACAAACATTCTTTAGTCCTGGCTACTGAATGAGTTATTGCATAATTACATAAATCACTTTAATTGGGCCTTGATTCAAGGACCTGTTATTAATTTGTTTTTCCTTTACTTACATTTTTTCACGTAAGTCTTTGACATTTTATATTTCATCAATAAGTTATTTCTTTCTTTTATTTGGATTTTTTGATGTTTTTGGAATTCTTTTGCCAATTGATTCATATACCCCCATAATTCAAACATGTATCCTTAGCTGATCTGGGTGTTTGTCACAATCCTCCTTCGGGGCAATGTGTTATAATTCTCCTCAGGGGGGGTATGTATTGTTATCATATAATATAAAGTTACTCTTTTGAGAGTAATTTCAGGATAAGAAACTTGCTACCTCCCCAAATCCAGAAAGTGAACTGCTTGGAGAAGGCACCATGAAGATGCCTGCAGAAAACTACACTGCATCAAGAAGATTCAGAATGAACTTTGGGGTGCAGTTGATTGAACTGTGGGTGGTTGAATACACTGTTTTGAATGTACACTCATATGCTATAGGGGACTGCCCCCTAATTGGCTTTTTGTCAATGTGCCTAGCAATCATTAGATCATTTGTTTGTCCTCTTTTCTTATTATTCCCAAATTACTGTAATTTAAAAGTTGATTATGTTTACAAGATCCATTGGAGATACCAGTCTTCCTTGGCTCTCAGTGGGAAATGTGTTTTTGGAAATTTTGGAGTCTTTGAACTACATTTCCCATGAGTCCACTGGCTTCCTGTCTTTATGCATTGACTGTAGATGGGGGATAAAATTGAGAGGCTGGCATTCCTATTTGCTGCTTTCTATGTCAGCATGGTGGTGGCAGGAAATGGCAGGCTTTTTGAGCAGCCTAAGCTAGCATGGCATGTGGCTTTATTTTCTAGTGACTACTAATAAATCTTATAAAAACAATAATATTTTAAAAGTTATTATTATAGATTAATTTTATTTGTTACACTGTTCATACTTGAGAACTGATCTCTGAATATCCTCAAAATGATTTTCTTTCCCAGACAGAAAGTTCTTTCCTCTTATTTGTTCTCTTTAGTAAGATGTCTACTTCTTCATGTGTAACAAAGAAGTTTATCTAGTATCATTAATATTAATGACATTCCATAGGATCATGATTTACTTATCATTTTTACCACATATGATGAGATTGATAATACAATGTTACTGTTTGAAAGATATAAATATAAATCCCACTCCAAAAAGCATATAGTTCAGTATATGCTATTAAAATTGTCTAATCATTTCTTTATATTGATTCACAAGAGTAAAATACCTTTTTTTCCCTTTTCTTTTACTTTTTGGTGGGGACAGAAGAGTAATAAATAAGAATTGTATAGAATATGAATGTATGGAAAAATTGCAAGCAATATCATGGAAGGAAATACCATTTCAATAAGATTTTGTGAGGGTTTGATTTGTTAAAATATCAGGGCGAACTTTCATATTGTAAACAGCAACCTTGGTCCACAGGTTGAAATAATAAGTTAATCTCAGAGAATAAAAGATGATCTATCTAAATCTATATAGATCACAACAATGATCAAAGACAGTTTTGAAGAAAATATGGGAATGGAAAAATAAAGCTTTCTCAAATGATTTTCTATAAAAGTTCACATATTGTGCCTCAAAATTTAGTGAAAGACATAGTTCACCAGTTCTTTCCTTTTAAAAATCTGCATGATATTCAGGCATGAGCTTCCTTAGCACTCTGCCAGCCTTTTCATTTTATTTCACTACTTAATGCTGAACCATATTTTAACAGTTTTTTTTATTATCCTTCCTTGAATCTTTTTCATACTGGAGTCATTAAGAATCAAGGAAAACATTGTTAGTTTAGATCACTCAATTTTTATAGAATTTCTCTAAATATTGGCTTATAAGACCCGATTTTCTTGATGGTATCAGTATTAATACAAATAGCAATAATTATTTCTCACAGATATGAAATTTTTAAAATTTACAATTGTGATTACAATGTACAATTGTATAATTACAATTACAAATAATTTAAAATTTACAAAGATCTACCCTAGAAAAGTAGCTAATGCAAAGGTTATTAGCCTCATTTAGAGGCAGACACATTCCACAACAAGAGTCCAAACCCAGACCTCGATATTCAAATTATTATATTTACACAATTCATTATCAGAGAATAATCCTGTTTCTACAGAACAATTTTTATAGTCATCTAGTAATGAATAGTTTTGATATTCTTATGTTATCAATATAACTATTGAGGAGTAAAAAAAAATGGAATGGGGTATCTTGGGAGGTCTGTGTATTTCCTCTCTTCGGTCTTCACAATCATCATTTTTGATACCTTGACAGAGCTGTGACTTCTTTGATAGCCTCTCTTCATTCAAGACTACTTATTCATATCCCGGTAAACAAATTATGTCTCTCATAGACGTGGTGAAAGTCACTTATCTGATTTAAACAAACTCATTAGAAATACTGGGAAGAAACTTTATGACAACATTTTGCTATACTGAATCAAACATTTATTACTTTATTTTGATTTGCTTATTGGTTAATGAATGTTAGGTGTAATGAAAACTTGTATTGTTTTGTGGATTTTGGTAATTTATGTAACCGTAAAGTAGAATATAATATCTTACACCTTCCTATATTTATTTTCGAAATTTCATTAAGGATTCATGTATCAATGATTTTCAAATATTAGGTAGAGTTGAGAAAGTAAGCTATCATAAGTTTATGGACTCAGAATCTACATTTAGCAGTGTCTGATTTTCCAGAGTCCAAATACTTTACCATTTACTAATGTATTCTCAATTATTTATTTTTTTATTTGTAATAACATCTATCTTTCTTTTCCCCAAGCATTTAACATCTTTCCTATTTTACATACTTGAGAGCTGATCTCTGAATATCCTCAAAATGATTTCCTTTCCCAGATAGAAAGTTATTTCCTCTTATTTGTTCTCTTTAGTAAGATGTCTACTTCCTCATTAGTAACAAAGAAGTTCATCTAGTATCATTAATATTAATGACATTCCATAGGATCATGATTTACTTATTTTTTACCACAAATGATGAGATTGATAATACAATGTTACTGTTTGAAAGATATAAATATAAATCCCACTCCAAAAATTTACATGACTTAGGCATTTGCTTAGATGACATTTGCCTTTTTATTGAGCAGTTGGTAATGCTGAATGTATTGAGAACTATTTCTCAGACTTTATGTGTTTGCCTTCCTTCCCATTGTTCTCCTCCATGACTCTGGAGGCTGAGAATTATAATCATATAATGCTCCCAGGTAACTGAGAAGGTAAGTTAAAAATGATGTACCAAGCAGAGTTTATGGGAAAAACTTCTATACCAAAGGTGGTCTACACTGATGAAACACACACATATACACACAAATAAAAAATAACACATGAGACCATGAGAGTCAGAGCACAAAAAATAATTTTATGGATTTGGCTACTTATTTCCAAAAAGACTTATGTTGATTCTTTTCTTCTCTCTTTACCATATCTGTTATATTTACCTACTTAATCATTCATTTATATATTATCTATCTGTCCATTCATTTACTTACTTGTTTATTTACTTATTCATCTATTTGCTTATTTTTCATTCATCCATTCATTTGCCTGTTTAGCTAGTTATTTTCTACACATATATTTCAAGATATGATACCTTTCCAGAAGTCTTGTGGTAATATATATACATGTATATGCACACATACATATGTGCATTTATTTAATTCAATATAATATTTAAGTGGACCATGAAAACTTAAAAAAATAAAATATAGGCATCTGTAATATAGACCCAAATGAATGAAGTAAAGCTCTATTGTGCTTCATATATTTTAATGATATTTACAAAATGTCTTATCAATATAAAATACCATAGGACTATGATTGACTCATTCAAAGTTCCATGTTGCATGCTTTAAATTTTTTTCAGTTATTTCTATGTGACTCAGTTTTAAGTATTTTTGAGTCAATGAGTGCTGTATTTTAAGATTAGATACATACTAAAACAAAACAACAATAGCAACACAAGAATAGACTATGTTACTGGAAATAAAATTCTTATATTTAGTGTTTTTTTTTTAACCTGGCAAAATAAAAGTTGAGGATATGTGGAGGAAGATTGTGGTGACACAGGACAGTTTGTCCAGGGATGCAGTAATACTGAGAAAATGGGAAGATTAGTCCACTATGAGTATACTCTTTACTCCTATACAGGTAGGTGTGTGTGCGTGTACATGAATGTGTGTGCATGTGTCTGTATGTCAATTGATGTGAAAGAAGAATGTTAAGGTAAAGGTTCACTACTTGGTTCAGATTGGCAGAATATTGTACTACTTGGAGACCAGTTCATCAAAGTGAAGCAAGCCATTTCACCTTCAACTCCCCCACTTAGTAGAATAAGCATGTCCCAAAGATATTAATACAACATTGCAAACAATTACTCTTGGACTGTTTAAAGATGTTATTTTTCTAAAGCTCAGTGCCAAATCATAATAAATTGCTGATTCACAAACCAGGCAACAACAGATTCACTGAATTATTCATCTTGATAACTATACTCTTCTTACTATTCCACAGCTCTTGCATTCCTTCATTTTTGTCAGAACTCTCACATGTATAAGAGAAAGAAAAAAGGTCTGTCGCACACTGTCAGTGTTTTGACCTAACACAGGTATGTGTGAACATATATACACATACAAGTTCCAAACACTGAGAATTAACATTCCAGTACCATAACATTCCATCATATACATTCCTCACACACAGGCAGCCTGAATAGGTTAGGACTCTTAGTTTCATAATTGCCTTGAATTAAATTCCCTCAATTCAATCTAACTATTCCCCCAGTCCATTTTTAATATTGTTTTTTCTTATTATCAAATTCTCCCAAGGACCTTACTTATTACTTGCAAGAATTCAGATCTTAAACAAAGTATAGTCATACTTCCAGTAGGATGCCATTTAATGCCATACTCCTGCAGAGATTCCCAGTGGCTCATTAATATTTATTAAGCTCCCCAGTAATCATCCTGACTGTGTCAGAAACTAAACACAGTGTCTGATCAGAAAACAAAACAGGTCACTGAACATGGTTGCTATGCTGTCATTATCAGTATTATATAAGGAGGTAGCTTTTCCAAGGCCCTAAGTTGTTCCTCAGTAACTCTAGGAATTCCCCAAAGCCAAGCAGAACAAAAAACACTAAGTAATTCCTTTTGTATATTATGAGATGGCTTCATATATGGGAAGAATCTTGGTTCACTGAACATTTGTTAAAACTTCCTCACTTATATATGTGTGTGTTAGTGTGTGTTAATGTGTTAGTGTGTATGTGCCTGCACCCCCTGAAGATTTATGCAAAACATTATAGACATTGATATCACATTCAAGGCAACTTGTTGATCATTTGTGAGCAATCTGTTGCAAATGGTCAGTTTGGTAGGGTAATGAGAAAAAGGAACAAAATTTTTAAAAAGAACTTCACAGATAATATAAACTGAAACTCGTCAGCTGTTCAATATTTTTGCATCTTTTTATGTGAGGAGACATATAGGTTTTTGAAAGGTGAGACCTCAGAAAATATGTATCTTCAATGAATTTTACTACTATCACTTTAGGAAGTTGCCTGCTAATAGGTCCTTGGAAATCGGAATGGCCATTGGTTATAAGTATTAGTTCATTGTCTTAATGACTGACATTTCCTTTTACTTAAATTTTCAATTTAATTTAATACAATTTAATTAAAATAAATCTATTTTCTTTCCCTCCTACTACCCACTCCGTTGAAATACAATGACAAAGCAAAAAGCAAAACAAAAAAAATAATTTTAAAAACAAAAAATAATTTTAGTCAAGCAAAAAAATCCATAATTTCTATGTTCAAAAAATGTATCATTCTATATTCTGAATCACATTTCAGTACCTTAAAGTTTGCTAAGTATTTTAAGTATATTATTTCTTTCTAGTTTCAAAACTTTTTAACATAGTTAATGAATTTATTATTATATCCATTTTAGAAATGAGAAAATTGAGGCTTAAAGACAAGTTAAGTGACTTATCATGACCAAAAAAAAAAAAAGAAACAAGAAAAAAGAAAAAACTTACCATGCCAAAGTCAGGATTTGAACACAAACACTCTTCATTGAGCATTCAATAACACTAAACCATACAACTCGGTACTCTATTTAGTCTGTCAGTCCATGTTTCTATCAGTGTGTATTCTTTTTTTCATTGATATAAATCATAATCTCTATAGTGCTTTAGTAAATAGAATTAATGTGGGGTCCTGGAAACAGAATACATTCACCTCTCTATAGATAGAAAGGTAGAGAGATAAAATCACTTGATGGACTTGCTCTGATAAAGTTCCCTGAATGAAGCTACTAGTCATCAGATAACAGATATATAGTATGTTATTAAAATTACAATTTCATTTAAAATAAAATATATGTGCATATATATGTGCACACATATATACACATACATATGTGTGTATATAAATGTGTTTATATGTATAGGCATAAGCACAACTGTTGTTGAAGCTATACTTAGAGCCTTTCAAGTTTGGGTTATCCTGGTTTCAAGTTCTGACCCTGACACATACTAGCTTTGTGAACCTGGGCAAGAAATATAACCTTTCAATATTCCAGGTAACTCTTTAGGATTATAAATTGCAGGGAAGTTGCTGAACTGTTTTGGTAGAGGGAATTTCCTCAAGTGGACCAGAAAACTACAAGTTCAATCCCTTTCCTCCATAACATGTATAGATATATAGAATATATATTATCATACACACATTATGTACATACATATATGTAACATTATTGTACATGCATAATATACACATATGTGATAGCATAATAGGACTTTAGTGGAAGATATATTTGTATGTATCATATATCTAAACACCCAAACATATATACATACATGCATATGTATATCTTCCAATAAAATCCTCCTCTGATTTATCATGGTATCACTAACCTCCTGAAAGTTCTGCCAAAGAAGCACAGCTCTCATCAGTCTTATCAAGTTGGATACAACTTCAACTACTATTCAACTACCAGGACATAGAATCAGTATGACCTGATATTTATGGAACTTTATTGGTCTAAGTTTTACTGAAAATGAAAAGAAATTCTGACTGACTCTGTACCATCTATCCTGTCATGAAACAGGATGAAAGGACTCAGCAAGTGACCATAAAAAGGGACAAAACACCAGTGTCTCTTTGTCTTTACTTATGGACTCCCTTCTGGTCAATGCTACTACATAATTTCCTATATCTACATCTTTTGCTCCCCAAGCCCAACCGTTACTGCTCTTTGCACCAACAGGGAGAGACAGCTATGAATCCCAGGATTAAATTATTACTCAGAAGCCTCCTAGTCTTCATCTGATTCCTATATATCAATCTCTTCTGTTACATCTGTGAGAATTGGTTACCCATCTTTTTTCTTGAATGTTTGATTAATATAAAAATGAAATGAAATAAAAATTAAATTAATTTAAATTAAAAAGTGATGATAGGATAGGGATGGTGATTGTCTTACTAAAACAACTACTTTGAAGGGGAAAAAAAGAATAAAGAAAAGTTTAGTCATTAAAGCTAAATTTGGAACCCAAAGAAATGGGTTCAAAAACCTGACTGGGACATATGAACTAATGAAGTAATTCAATGAGTTTTCATTCTTCAATTGGATGAATGCCAGAATGTATGTGATAAAAATCATATTCATGAGAAGAACTAGTCCCTCCAATTCCTTCTCATAAGTATCCCTGAAATATAAGTTAAGGAAGGTTCTGTTAAGTTGAAAGGGCTGCAAGCAGATTTCAAACAAAAAACTGCATTTACCCTCCTAGAATTAGCCTAATTGATAATCTAAGAGGTTCGTGGCCACTAGGTTGGCCATTTGGTGATGGATTATTTGGAAATGTCAAATATGAAAGAAAAAATGTTAAAGTGAAAGGAGATAAATACATGATAAATACAGAATATAAGCACAATGTATATATATATATATATATATATATATATATACACACACACATATATATATATAGTAATATGTGTATAGCACAATATGTAATTTTTTATATTCTGATTCCAAAAGCTCAAGACACTCACTTCAAGGACATTGTAGGGGCTCAAGAAACAGAGAACAATATGTCACTCAACTCAGCTGTCCTACTTTATTATCTCTTCTTAAGTTTACCACTCCCAAGTAGGGGCCAGGGATAAGCTCATTGGTGTAGACTTCACACCTAGATTGTAAGTCCTGGCCCCCAGACGAATGGTGGTCAGAGAGAAGAGGGAGAACTCTTGTCAGGAATCTATATAATGTTTGTATCTGCACCCAACTATTGCATTTCTGCCTCACTTAGTCAGGATGCCCTTTATCATGAGTAAGAAGAAATGAATTTCTGTATCTTCTACTATCACTTTCTGACTCCAAGATTTTTTATTTTAGTGGATGGAGCTTTTATCCCACAAGAGGAATTACTACACTGGGGAATATGGACCAAAGGCAACATTCATTATAAACTTGCAGAGCCTTCCTACTGGCTGATATTTGGGTTCAGTAGCTATGTAACATATCAATGGTGTTAAACTCAGATAGAAACAAGCGCTCCTTTGGGTTCTAGTGAGCCACAGAGTGACTTAGAAAAGCATATGTTATCAATAGCTATGTTTTATTACATTTTTATTTAATTGGGTAAATATTTTCTAATTACATTTTAATCAGTTTAGGCATTCCTGGTGAGTACATTTTTGACACCTGTAATAACAAGAAATAAATCTATAGTTGTATGCTCAGATCCAAATCCAGCAAAGAAAATTGCAACCCTCAGACTAAGAAAGCAGCTATTAGACTTCACCTTGGATAAGGACACTTTAGGTATGTGGTAATTTTTAAGGTCCTCAGTTTAAGGTGTTCCTGAGATCCATGAAGATCATTATCCTTATTCCTGTTCAAACTTCTCATGGTTTTCCTCACTGCTTATTGAGAACTTTGACTCACATGTTAGTGAAGAAAAAAAAAATTGAAGTCATTCTAGAAGAGTTCCTTTTCTCCCTGCCTCTTCATCTCATATCATGCACAAGCCTTCTACATATATTATCTCCTTCAGATCTGTGTCACATAGAGAGGTAGCTCTTCTCCTTGATCAAGTTAACCACTCTAATACAAGTATGTCATATTTCTTATATTTCATATACACATTTTTTTCTTCTTCTCAAGTATATCGCACATTCTATTAACCTTATTCTCTCACTAATTTTTACTCTATCATCATGTACTGGTTTCTTTTCTACTGCCTATAAACATGCCCATTTCTCAACAATCCTCAAAATAACCCTTATACTCTCTATCTATGATACTTATCATCCTATAACTTAACTTTCTTATATTGATAATATCTTTGAAAACACTACCTACAGTATGTGTTTCCATTTCCTTTCTTCTCTCTTCTTAACTTTTCAGAATTTTTTCTGACCTTATTCAACATCTTGAATGATTCAAACAGAACAATTCGAAATTGATGTCTCCAAAGATATTAATGATTGCTTAGTAGGTAAGCTTTTCTCAACCTTTTAGTTTCTTGACATCTCTGTAGCCTTCAACTTTTTTGATTGCCCTCTAATGTTTGACACTATCTATTTTTTTTAATGACTTTGCTCTCTCCTAGTTTTCCTTTTGTCTGATTGCTCCTTCTCAATCTCTTTTGTTGGATCCTTATATAGTTTGTGCATATAGTTTGTGCCTGTTAATTGTTTAAATCCCTCCCTCCATGTATCTCAATTGGCCCTTCTTATCTTGTCTCTTCAAATTATTTCACTTAGGAACCTCACTTATGTTCATGGATTCAATTACCATCACTAAGTAGGTGATTTTCTGATCTTTTCATCCAGCCATAATATTTATCCTGCCTTTTAATTTTGTATCTTCAACTACCTACCAGACCTCTTAAATTAAATGTTTCTACACATCTTAAATTTAATATATCCAAAACTGAACTTTTCATTTTTTATTCAAACCTTTCTTCTCTTCCTAACTTTTCCTATTATTGATTAAGGTACCATCATCCTTCTGGACATACAGTTTCTTAATATAGATGTTATCCTCGGCTCCTTGTTTTCTCTCATTCTTTATCCATTCATTTGCTATATATAATTGGTTTTACCATCAAATAAAGTGCAAATGATCTTTTCTCTTCTAGCATTGCCATTATTTCATGCCTACCCTACTGCACTATCCCACTGATTTTTCTGAGTGCCACAAATCTCTTTCCACTCCAGTATACCCTTTGATCTGCTATCAAACCATTTTTCTAAAGTATACCTCTGGCCATGTTACCTTCCCTTACTCCCATTTAATAAATTCTAGTTTTTCCCTATCACTTTTAGAATCAAATATAAAATTCTTTGTTTAACCATTAATAACCTGGTCTCTTTCTATTTCTTTAGTTTCCCTATGCTTTACTACTTACCTGACAATCCCACACTCACATACTCTACAGTACAATGACACTGTTCTAACTTTTCATTAAAAACATTATTCAATTTTCAGGCACTTGATATTTTCACTGTATTTTTCTTATGCCTAAAATTTATCCTCATCTCTACTCCCTGACTTTCTTGTTTTCCTTTAAGTGTCAGATCTCAGCTAACATCTAATTTTCTATAAAACACTTTTTCTGAATTTTCTCTCTGAGAGGATTTCCAATTATTCATTTCTACTACTTTATCTGTAGAAATTGATAGACAAAAGTATTTCATTTGACCGTAATAATTAAAATGCTATCTCATCTGTTAAGCTATGGAATCTGGAGAGCAGACACTGTTTTTATTTCACTTTTCTTTGTTTCCCCAGAGTTTGGCTTAGTATCTGACACAAAAATATGTTCATAAACTCTTGTTGACTAGTTGACTTCTCTCATTAGAGAAAACAGTAAGTTCCAAGAAAAATGCAAAATAGGACTAAGTTTGTTTCCTCAAGAAATTTATAGAACCTCACTTTAATTCAAAACTTAAAGTTGGGAAATAAGCCTGGAAGCATGAGTAAACAAAAATGTTGCACCACTAAAAGAAAACACTCAGAGGAAAATGAAGAAACATCTTTGAGGAAAATATCAAAGAAAAGCATTGCTTGGGCACAAGTTCAATTAGAATTTCTAAAATAAATGAAGGAGTTTAAAAAATTAATGAAAAACTGAAAATTAATTTTAGTGAAATGATGGAGAAAAGGGAAAGATTAGAAAATTAATAAGATTAATGATAGAATTAGAAAGAGAATTAACAATTTAGCATAAGAGATAAAACACCTCACCAAGTAACAGATTATTTGAAAAAAGAATGAGCTAAATAGAATTTAATGACTCCATGACACAATAAGAAATAAAAGAGTCAAAATAAAAATTTAAATTAAAAAAGGATGATGGTGGTGGAAGGTATTTCATATAAACAACCACTAACCTGGAAAAATATATCAAGAAGAAATAATTTAAGAATCATTGGACTATCTAAAAGGAAATAAAAGTGTATGTCATATTTCAAGGAACAAAGGTGCCAACATCTCTTAGAAACACAGTAAATTGAAAGTAGAAATATTTCACTGTTTTTTTTTTAAGAAAAAAAAACTCAGGAATGTCATAACAAAAATCCTCAGCCTTCACAAAGAAAAACAAAGCCAGAAAGAAAAATATTAATGTATTGAAAAGCCACAATCACATTCTCACAACAATACTATAAAAGATCAGAGAGCTTGAAATATTATATTCCAAAAGGCAAAGAATATAGACTTACAACAAAGAATAACTTATTTGTCAAGACTGAGTATAATCCTACAGTGTCAAAACTAGTTCTTTATTGAAAAAAGAGGATTACTATGTATTCCTAATAAAAAGACCAAAGCTTACTCAAAACTTTGAAATGCAAACTAAGTCAAGGAAAACATTAAAAAATGAAAAATAGTAATTAATATAATAGACTACACAAGGATGAAATGTTTGAGTTTTAATACTTAGTAGTGATAAAATATAACTCACAATCCTTAATAACATCAGTATCAAAGATGGATCAAATAAAATTGAGGGCTTGTGGGGTTTGTTTGATTGAGGCTTTTGATTATCCTAACTGAATTAAGGAAAGGGAAAGGAGAAAGGAACACTCTGAGGGAAAGGTGGGAGAATTTATCTCACATAATTGGGGTATTTTAGAAGAATGAAAAGGAGAAAAAGTATGAGGAAGCTGGTGACCCTTGAGCCTCAGTTTCAATCTGAACTCTTCAAAGGTGTGAATCCACTCATGTAGATGCAGAAATATATTTAACTCAATAGGGAGATAGGAAAGAAAAGAAAGGGAGGAAGGGAATAAACATTTATAGAGTGCCTACTATGTGCCAGATATTATGCTAATCACTTTTACAAATATCTCTTTTTATTCTCACAATAAACATGCAAGAGATTGGTAATTATTTCCCACATTTTACGATTAAAAAAAATGAGAAAAACAGAGAAGTTCAGTGACCTGACCTGTAGCTGGATTGCATCTTAGTTCTTCCTGACAGAATGCCCTATGCTCTATCCATTACACTATCAACTGCCTCTGGAAAATAAGAGGGTGGGGTAGACTAAGGAAGTAATTAGTCCTTATGAAAACAACTTATTACAGAAGGTATATTGTAAAAGCAGTTTAAATTGAAATAAAATGAGAAGAAAGACCTCTATTTGAGTTCTGGGTAAAGGAAAGAGAATAGAGGCAGAAAAATGGAATCATTACACCAAAATTAAAGCAATGGCTCAAAACAAAACAAGTCTTCTCGCTTACTATTATGTTCTTCCTAAAGGGAAAGAGGTGAAACACAAAGAGAAGGAAACTTTTAACAGAACTGTATGAAAGGAAATATTTAATTAATGATAAATAACAGTATAAATGTGATGAAGTCACTCATGAAAACAGGACAATTTAGCACAAAGGATTTTAAAATTCATTCAAATGATCTGTTGTTTACAAGAAAACATTTGTGAAATTAAAAGAAAAAGATCTACAAAATGTTAACATCAGGACAAATTATTACAATCTCAAACAAGTATACATCAAAAAAATAATTTTGATTAAAATAAAGAGAGAAAGCATATTATGCTAAAAGCTAAAATGGACAATGAATTGATATAAACCATAAACATATGCAACTAAAACCAAAGGATCTAAATAAAAATTTTAAATATCATATCGAGAAATAGGCAATAAATATATTTTAAGCACCATTTAGTAAAACAAAAATGGGTTTCATATTTTGTCAAAAGTTTTCCCCCAGTATCTGAAGATAATAATCACATCATTTTTGTTTATCTTATCTTAATGATATCTATTATGAAATTTTTTTCTAATATTAAATCAATCTTGTATTTCTGGAAGGCTTCTATAAAATAATCCAGTTGAGTAAGCAGAAATAGGAAGATGATTTATACACTAACAAAAACATTCTAAAGATATGAACCTTTGAAAGTCTAAGGAATTCTAATGAAAGCAATGACTATCTACAATTCTAGAGAACCCATCAGGATGAAAAGAGGTTAATCAAATCCTGGCAGTAGGATGTTATAGATTGAGATATACATTTTTGGCAAATTTGGAAATGTTTTGCTGGAATGTATGTGTATCTATTTCACAAGAGTTTTGTTTTTATGTTTGTTTTTATTTTTCAAAATTCAGAGAGGTGGGAGAAAAAACATTTTTTGTTCATTGAAAAAATAGTTTCAAAATACAATAAAGAAAAACAAAAGAAAACTACCTGGATTTGTAGGGAAAGGACTGATTTGAATCATAATTCTACCACTTACTCTCTGTGTGACCTTGATTTATGGAATAGATCTGCTAAATCAGAGGGTTGTTCTGGAATCTAGAATCTAGATGATCTCTAAAATTCCTTCCTGTTCTAAAGATATTGATACTAGGTGATCACTGAGATTACTTCCAACTCTAGACTTCTGTGATCATGATGAAATAATTGAAAATGGAAACATATTGTTTTCAAGTTTCTGGGGAATGTAGGGAATAAGACATTCAACTAATACAATCGTGACATACCTGCAATAGTGGTGTCTTTGTGCCTGAGGCACTCTTAACATAGTTATAGAAGCTTTGGAAATAAGGAGGAACTTGTTTTTATTTGTTCAGCAAAAACACATGCACGTACACATACAGAGTCTTTATGTGTATTTGTGTGTGTATATACAGAATCCCACACACATACACATCTGTACAATTATACATGACAACATACATGTATATTTGTAAACATCTTTGTGCATATTATATAAAATAAGTAGTGTATACATGTTGGAATTCACATATACACATATATAAAACAGAATATATGTATCTGTTACATAAATGAAAATTACAGTGCATTGCCCACTCATGAGCAGATTTTACAAAAGAATCTTGATCTTAAAATTGAAAATTATAAAAAGAAAACAGGGAATTTTTTTCTTTTCAAATTTAAAAAATTGGGCAAAAATTTTTGTACTATTCCTTTGCCTTGCAGAATCCTAATCTTTCTTCAAGGCTCAGATGACTCACCACTTCATGATTTCCAGATTGCTGAAGTTTCTTCCTGATCAAATAATCCTAGAATATTTTTTCTTGACTTGCTCCCATTATTCCATAGCCTGTGCTACTACACTTCAGCACACTGTTGCATTCCTGCAGACAGTGATCATTTGATTTTATTTTTCCTTAATGTCACTTCTCAGTACCTGTTATGATATGTAGCAATTATAAGATCCTTAATGATTTTTATTTGAAGGAAAACATGAAAATTAAAGTAATTGGTTTCTTAAAATATAGAAATATGACGAGTCATTCATATGAGTACAAGAAATTATTATAGATTTTTAAGAGAAGTTTATGGGAAATTGTTTATGCCCTATGTGTTCCCTTCCACCCAACCTATTCCAAAAATCATCAGTGTTCATGAAAAATCTATATTAAAGGATAGTTATTCATAAAAAGTTTAGATTTTAAAGCCAATTAGGGAAAATTGCTTTAGCTTTTCAGAATAATTTGACATCATAATATCCAGTTTCTTTCACATAAAGCAAGTAATATACATTAGTGTTAAATATTAAGGTAGACCTCAAGCCAAAGAAACTTATCAAGATCATTTCTTTAATTTCAAAAGTATGTACAGGTAGTCATAAATTATCATCAATATTAGTGCCAGAAAAATGGATGCCTTCTAAAACACATATATGGACTCTTCTTATTCAGAACGAGATTATCTTCAGGAAAGGTAAATATTTACAGTTTTTCCTTCATAGTTAACAACTGAGGTTAAGAAAAAGATGAGATTGGTTCCTTAAAATCTACTTGAAATTTCCCATTAAAATAAAAATGGTTGCATCATGTGTAAGTATGATGTCTTGCCACAATAAATGGGTCATTATTCTTAAGAGTTTCTTAATCTGTTATAAATTTCTCATGACCTCCTCAGATGATTGACATCTATAATTATGCCTAAATTCTTGAATGACACATATCTTTTTATTTTGATGACAAAAATATTATGAGACTCTTTGGCACATGATTTTTTTGAAATCCAGCTTTACTCTGTCCTAGCTTTACAGTAGGTAATAAATTTTATATACTCTGCAGTCTAATGTTGCATAGTTTCTACCAGCTACATAGTGTTTATAGTATTGTTCACTGTATTCAGACACTAAATGACTAAACTTTTTACATTTCTGAATTGCCATCATAAAGTTCTCTTCCTCCATTGAAAAAAAATTCACAACTTGGCTACTTGAATGTTCTTTGTCAACATATTATAGGTTAAAGTAATGTAACTATTACTTCTAGAATATCTTTTGATTATACCCTTAGATCTTAGCAATTTCATGGGCACTATTTGTAAGTAAAATAATTTTGGTTACATTTGATGATTTTAATGATGTATCAATTATCATCTTTAGTATTGCTCATTAAACTGCTACCTCTTCATTCCACAAGGAATCCAATAAGTTTGTCATCTATCAAGTACTGAGATTAACAATCTCCTTTATTTTAATGTGAAAGTGTTAATATTCTCATAATTTTCTTAAATGGAAGACCCTGTGTATTATTAATATTGTATGTGTTTTTGTTAAGGAGTTTTACAAATCTGTTATATTTCATTTGTTTTATCATTATCATTATTTTTATTTAACTACTATTACTGCAATAGTTTCATTTTCTTTATCTTGTTTGGTGGAGTTCAGATAGTTGCTCCTCATCACTATCTTGGGATTATTTTTTAAAAATATTTTGTAGAGGGGCAGCTGGGTAGCTCAGTGGAGTGAGAGTCTGGCCTAGAGACAGGAGGTCAAACCCGGCCTCAGCCACTTCCCAGCTGTGTGACCCTGGGCAAGTCACTTGACCCCCATTGCCCACCCTTACCAATCTTCCACCTATGAGACAATACACCGAAGTACAAGGGTTTAAAAAAAATATTTTGTAGACTATTATATAACTAAATAAAAAAAAAGTTGAATGAGATATAAACTCATCTTCTTTAAAACCATTGAAATTATTCCTGAGTAGAATTAGAGAAGCAGGCAGGATGATGGGAATTTTATTTACCACATCTTATACCCATTAATTTTAATTTTCTCCTGCTCTGGATAAAAAAAGGTTTGTATTTTGAAAGCTTTTCATTCTTCATAGTTTGGAGATTATTAATATTTGATATGGCAATATATATTTAAAATGATTTTTAAAAAGTTGTTTAGATCATGGAAATAGTTATATCTTGGAAATAGTGGACAGCAATTTGTTCTCTGATAATATTTGGTTCCAGAATATTCCATTTGTTACATTCTTAAGAATATTTTGAGATATCTATTTGTAGTAAATGGATTTATTATCTGTAAGATGATTAAAGATAGTGAGTTTCTAATTTGCAATTCTAACCACCAGGTCATGTGTTACTAGATCTTACATAGATGTAAAATTTTTATGTTCTGCAAGAATATACTTTGACACTTAACTCTGAGCTCTTGAAAACTATCTCTTCTGTAAATTTGGATAGCAATAACTTGGTTCTAAATGGCCATCTAACACTCTGCAATGTACTCCAAAAATCCAAGTCTTTCCAAAGTTTCTCTTTATGCCAGGGGATTCTATTTCACTATCATTTTCTTTCTCATTTTTCATTATTTTCTTATAAAGAGTTTATATTTTCCTTAGTGATACAAGCTATGAACGTTTTAAAATAAATTTATATGTAATATGAATTATGCATATTCATATATAAATAATCTCCCTAGTTATCTTGACTCATTCAAATTAATTTGAGGGAATCCCTAGTGTTCTATTCTTTTACATTAGATACATGATATCCTATGTCAAAAGAAATGAGAATTAAGAGAATCGTGTGGAAGAAATATGTTGAAAGGCATAGTCACAGAAATTCAATGCCAAAAGTAGCCTTATATATAAGGAATTCATTACTTTCTAGATAGAGATGAATGAATGAATAATTTCTCACTATGTGCAAAGCACCATACTAAGCACCAGAGATGCAAATAGAAAAGAAATGGGAGAGAAAAATACATATAAGTGATTTCAATTACAATTACAGATGGAAATTTCCGATGATGCATAGGGTACAGGAGTAAATGCTGATATCTCTTTTTTAATGGCATTTCCACTGATAAGAAAGAAAACCAAAAATAATCAGTTTCTAGTGTTGAACCATTTATCAGAACCAAAGATTTTGATGCCAAGAAGTTTATTTTCTGGGTCTTAAGGAACTGTGACTAAAGCATTCACTTGTAAGGGCATTCATCATGCTGCATCATCATAAGATTTTCTTGTCAAGTTGATCATGAGATACTGGGATGGAAGCATTGTTTCTCAAAGTCCTTGGATTGAGGGTTGAGGGCTGTCTTCATTAGGATCTGAGGGGAAATGGGGGTGGCAGCTTTTTGACATTCTTGATATACATTGCTTTGCCTCTCTCCCTCAGGGTATCTTGTTGCTTCAACTATGCTGTTGAAACAACTATGTTGTTATTGTACTATGCATTCCATGTGTAGAGTAATTGGTTGGCCACTGGTAATGAGGAAGAAACTTAATATCAGAAGAATTAATTGTCCTGTTTGTGATTCCAAAGTTAGCAAATAAATTTAACTAACTCTTTTCCTAGGATGCATTGCAAGTGTTGAAGGAGGGTAGGCTAGTCATCTGACTGAATATAATTTGGAAATTTTAGTGGATTCTAAGATTAATATTATTCAGCATTGGAATTTGACAGCCAGCAAAAGCAAATTCAATATTGGACTATATTAACAACAGCATATCTTTCAGGAAGTTTTAGTTCCTTTTCACTTTGCCCAAGTTAGATCATGTCTGCACTATACTGGTGATTTGTGAGTATTACAGTTTAAGAAGGTCCTTGATAAACTGGAGGAAATTAGACTAGGACAGCTAGGATGGTGAAAGATCTTAAGTTCAAGTCATATGTGGATATACTGAAGGAAGTGCAAATGATTTGTCTGGATAAAAGAAGACATAAGACAAATGTGATGATTATATTCAAGTATTTGAAGGATTATAACATAGAAGAAGAACCAAAGAGTATGTCAAACATGAGATGGCAGGCAGAATCAGGAACATTACCTACAAGTTACAAACAGATAAATCTAAGCTTGATTAAAGAGTTTTTAACCATTAGAAGTGTAATGATCAAAGTGGAATGGGTTATCTTTGATTTAATAGATTTCAAATCACTGAGGGCTTTTAAGAAAAGTTATGAGCACTTCTAAGTAAGAGTTCCATAACAGAAATTCCATTCAGGAATAGATTTGACTAAATAGCCACTGGTGAATCATCCAACTCTAAAATGCTATGATTCTATATATAATGTCATCCTTAGGGTAAATGACATAGGCAAAATAGAGATTTCACTTTAGCTCCTCAAAATTAAAATTGCCTCTTTGGATGTTCCTGGAAATACCATAATTTACTAGTGATAGTTCTTTACCTTCTAGCTGTTTGGAATGGGGGGAGTGTCACAAAAGTTTGTACTCCACAAAGGTCCTTCCCTACAAGTTACTTTTTTAACAATCATTGTTTAAAATTCCAAAGTCTCTTCCACCATCCAATCCATCCAACCATTGTGAAGACAAGAAAAATATTTTCAATTCCTTCAATATGCCCATTATGCATGAGAAATAATGCAAAACACAATCCCATGTTATTCAGGTTGCAAAAAATTCTGAGAAAAAAAGTGAAGAAATACTTTTCATTTTTCACAATTTATCAATTGTCACTTTGGAGATAGAATTTTTCATTATGAGCAGTTCATAACTATCCTGTATTGATCAGATTTCAAAGTCTTGTGTAGTTAATCATCATTATAATTTTGCAGTTAATGTATTGAGTGTTTCCTTGCTTCTGTTCACTTCAATTAATAAAGGGTTTCCCAGGTTTTTCTGTACTCAAATTCTTTGTCATTTCTTATTGCATATTAGCATTCCATCACAATCATTTGCCACTACTTGTTCAGCCATTGCTAAATTGATGGCATCCCTTTAATTTTCAATTCTCTGACAATGTTAAAAGAGCTGCTACACATTTTTCATACAAAAAGGTCCTTCACTTTTTTCTTTGCTATCTTTGGGATCCAGATCTACTAGTTGTATTGTTTGGTCAAAGGACATGCACAGTTCTAAAGTCCTTGGGCTATAGGGTCAATTCCATGAACAGCAACTTAAATGAAAGTGAGATTTAAGCATTGCTCACCAATTTTCCTTCCATTGAAAATTTCTTCCATGTATACATCCCTTTTTGTGAGATAATTTCCCTCACTTCATCCTCTCTCCTTTCCCTTTGCTCCATGCATAACTTTTACTCATTCCATTCCTTTTTTGTTTGAGATTAATACAACAGAATTGACATACTCATGCCCTCAGTCTACATAGATTCCTTCCAACTGCTCTACAAATAATACAATTTTTAAGAATTACATGTATCTTATTTCCATACAGGAATGTAAATAGTTTAATTTTTTAAAGTCTCTTTATGATTTCTTTTTATGTTTACCTATTTATGCTTCTACTGAGTCTTGCATTTGAACACCAGATTTTCTATACATCCCAGATATAACATCGATTCCCACAAACTTAAGAAAATCACTTTAAATCGATATCACTACATTAATTACTAAAACCTAACAAACTGTTAATGCTTTCAGTGATTTTAAAGATGAAGTTACATTTCATGGGGAAAAGGAGGCATATTGATAGATATTCTCAATACATGATTAATAACTGATGAAATTATAGGAATACTTGTGGAATTAAGAGATTCATTGAGCAACATTAAAGATGATAATAGGTGCCTTATTAAAATCACCAAACATAATAAAAATATTTACTTATAGGTAAACTCTAGGAAATGACTAATATCCAAGAATACAATGAAAAGGTTTTTCATATGCAATATTCAGATGAATTCAAACAACAATATGTTGATAAAGAACATCAAACAAGTTAAGTAATAAAATTTTAATTGGTGGAGGAGAACATTTTGATGGCAATTCAGAAACCTAGAAGGTCTAGTCATTTAGATTCTGAATTTAGTAATCAATATTATTCAAACTATGCCACTGGTAGAAACTGCAACATTTCACCACAGTATGTAAATTTTTTACTTACTGACTAGCTAGGAAGAAGACATGACCTGTTGATTAGGACTATACATCAGAAATTTTCTCTTTCATAAACTGAGATAACTAATTTCATGATCATGAATAGAGGCCTCACAGTGTGTTTAAGAACTCAAAAAATATATTTTAACAAACCCAAAATATGTCACCTTAAAATGCCTGGTTACAATTGATTCATAGAATTAAAATTAAAAAAGCTTAAGAGATGTTGCAATGTTAAATATTCATTTCCTTCAAATTACGTGGATCAAAAAGCTTTTAAAATATAGACCTGGGGAACATATAAAAATTATGAGAACAAAATAAATAATATGTCATATTTTTCCTACTCAAGCTATGACTTTAGAATGCTTTCAGGAAACCTACCAAAAATAAATTTACTTTTAAATCTGTATTATTTTCTTTTCCATTAAATCTTTTCATTTAAAAATACTGTATTATCTAGCTACAAAATAGACTGAAAATATTAAATATAAGAGAATAATTATATTATGGGAATGTGTACCAGGTCCATTTCTATCATAATTATATCTAAAAGAAAGTTGAGAACAATAAGATGAATGATATTAATGATGATAATATCTGTTTATGACTAGAGTTCCAAATTGTAACTAAAAGTGGTTTACTTTTGGATGGAGCAATGAAATGGTTATGATTTTTTTCAAACAGAAATAGAGAAGCTTTTGATAGTACAGAATCAAATCATTGTCTCTGGAAATTACAGATAGGTAATCCTTGAGAAGTCATGATTAATATTTTATATGATTATTGATAGTTTGCATTTCTTTATCTGAAAACAGCCCATTTATATCCTTTGGCCACTGATCAATTGGGTAAGGCTTTGGTTTTATTTAGACTTCATTTAGTTCTTTATATATTTGAGAAATTAGACTTTTTATCGGAAAAATTTGTTACAAATTTTTTTTGTTTGTTTCTTTCCTTCTAATCTTGGTAGCATTGGTTTTCTTTGTACAAAAACTTTTTAAATTTAATATAATAAAAATTATTCCTTTTGTATATTCTCTATCTCTTTCTTAAATTCTTCCCTTCTCCATAGATCTAACAGGTAGACTAGTATTCTACGTTCACCTAATTTACTTATAAAGTCACTCTTTGTGTTTAAGTCATATACCCATTTTGACCATATCTTGGTATAGTGTGTGAAATATTGATTTATAACTAATTTTTGCCATATTCTTTTCCAATTTTCCCTGCAGATTTTGTCAAATAGTGATTTATTATCCCTAAAGCTGGGATCTTTCGGTTTACCAAACACTAGATTGCTAAGGGCATTTACTCCTAATCTATTCCATTGATCCTCTCTTCTATTTCTTAGTACCAGATTATTTTGATGATTACTCCTTTATAGTACAATTTTCTGGTACTGAAATACCACCCTCCACCACATTTTTTATTAGTTCCATTGATAATTTTAACCTTTTGTTCTTCCAGATGAATTTTGTTACAATTTTTTCTAGTTCTATAAAATTGTTTTTTCATAGTTTGATAGATATAGCACTGAATAAGTAAATTAATTTACATATGACTGTCATTTTTATTGTTGACAGCCTATCTATGAACAATTAATGTTTTTCCAATTGTGTAGTTCTATTTTTGTTTGTGTGAAAAGTGTTTTGTAATTGTGTTCATATAATTCCTGTGTTAGTCTTGGCAGATAAATTCCCAAATATTTTATCTTTTCTAGGGTAATTTTAAATGGGGTTTCTCTTTCTAGCCCTTGCTCCTGATTTTTGTTGGAGATATATAAAAATACTGATTATTCATATGGGTTTATTTTGTATCCTGTAACTTTGCTAATTATTAATCATTTCTACTAGCTTTTTAGTTGATTTTTCTGGTACTCTCTAAGTATACCGTTATATCATATGCAAAGAATGATGGCTGAGTTTCTTCATTGCCCCCTTCAAAACCTTCAATTTCTTTATCTTCCCTACTACAGCTAGCATTTCTAGTATAATATTAAATAATAGTGTTGATAATGGATATCTTTGCTTCTCTCCTGATCTATTTGGGAATTTTTTTAACTTTTCCCCATTGCAGATGATACTCATTGATCATTTTAGATAGATATTATAATTATTTTAAAGAAAATCCTTTCATTCCTTTCCTTTCTAGTGTTTTCAAGAGGAATGGGTTTTTATTATGTAGAAGGGATTTTCTGCATCTATTGAAATCATGTAATTGTTCTAGTTTGATTATTGATATGGTGAATTATGCTGACAGTTTTTCTATTATTAATTTATTTTAATTTATTTATTATTTACTATTATTATTATTAAATGTATTAATTTAGTATTATATTTGTGGTATAAATCTGGTATAGAGTGATATTGTAAGTAGATTAGGGCAATATAGTATAGTTTACTTGTCAGATATATGGAGAAGGGAATAATTTATGACCAAACAAGAGATAGAAAAGATTACAAAATATAAAATGAACAATTTCGATTATGGTAAATGAAAAAGGTTTTGTACAATTAAAATCATTGCAACAAAAATTAGAAGGGAAACAAAAAACTGGGGGTAAAATTTTATCACATTTTTTCTGAGTCAGTTCTCATTTCCAAAATATATAGAGGAATAAGTCAAATTTATAAAAAAGCAAGTCATTCTACAGTTGACAAATGGGCAAAGGATATGAATGAACAGTTTTTAGATGAAGAAATAAAAGCTTTAATAATCATATTAAAAGTTCTAAAACTCTTTAATAGAGAAATGAAAATTCAGACATTGAGGTACCACTGTACACCTTTCAGATTGGCCAATATGACAATAAAGGTAAATAATATATTTTGAAGGGTATGTGGCAAAATTGGGACACTAATGCATTGATGATGGAGTTGTGAACTGATCCAACCATTCTAAAGCACAATTTGAAATTATTTCCAAAGGGATAAAAAACAATACATAGCATTTGATCCAGTACTACCATTACTTAGACTGTATCCCAAAGAGATAAAAAGGGGGAAAGGCATACTTGGAAAAATATATTTTTATCTACTCTTTTTTTGGAAAAGAATTGGAAATTAAAGGATATTCATCAATTGTGGATTGAACAAATTGTGGTCTGTGATGGTGATGGAATGTTATTATGCTTTAAGGAATGTTGAACAAGATGATTTCAGAAAGAGTTGGAAAACTTTCATGAAATAATACAGTGAAATAATTAGAATCAGGAAAACATTGTACACAATAGCAGCAAAATTGTGGAATGATCAAATGTGATAGACTTAGCTACTATTCGAAATACAATGATCTAAGGCAGAATCAAGATGGCGGCTTAGATGCAGCAAACATTCAGGCCTCTGAAAACCCTTCCACACCAATCAAAAACAAAGTGCTTCGAGCAGACAAAAAACCAAATCTAACAACAGGACAGAGCTGGGATATCCTCCTGTTGGATTCAGCTTAAAAGGTATGACAAAAAAATGATGAATTCTTTAACTCCAGTTCTAGCAACCTGGCCAAGATCCTGAGCCCCCAGAAGCAGCCAAGCAAAACATGTTTCAAAATTTGATCATCAGTCAAGAAGATAACACATTTTGTGAGACAAGGGTTAATCTCACAGAAGTTTATCTTCTAGCTTCTGAAAACTTGACCAAGTTTCAAAGCAACCCCAGTCTCTGGTTGGTAAATGTGAGGCCTATGATATACACCAAGGATGATTAGTAAAATTTTACTTTAACCCTTCACCAACACAAAAACATTCAAGGCAGCTCATTTTATGGTGGAAACAGGATGAAAATTGATGAGATGTCCATCAATTGGTCGATGGCTTATTAGGCTGTGATATATGATTGTAATGAAATACTATTGTGCCATGAGAAATGACAAGATGATAACAACAACAACAACAAAAAACAAACCCTGGATAGTCTTATATGAAATGATGGAAAGTGAAGTGAGCAGAACCAAGACAACATCATTTATCGTAACAATAATGTATGATGATCAACTGTGAATGACTTCACTCTTAGCAAGAAAATATTTGAGACAACCTGAAGGGACTCATCTTCAAAAAAGGATATCTACTGCTGCAGAAAGAGCAAATGAATTCTGAATGTAGATTGAAATATCCCATCCTTCACTTTATCTCCTCCATGAATTTTTCTGTAGTTTGAGCAGTATATGTCTTCTTTCATGACATAATGAACATGGAAATTGTAATAATAATGTCTGATAAGAAAATGGAGAACAGGATGAGTGACAACCAACAGTTTAGAACTTGGAACTTACCCAGATGCCATGAGCCAAGGGGCTAAAGGCAGTTGATGCAGGCACTATAAAAGGGTAGAAGCTAAATCAAACAGTCTCTCAGTTGTGAGAAAGGGACAGTGGGTGGTGGGTGGGTAGGTCAAGTAACCTGCTCGAGTTACCTGCATCCTGTTTCTATTCCTGTTTACATTGATCACCACATCATCAACTACTTAATAGAGCTATGAGACATATACCAACTACCTGATTATCAAGAAGAACATTATCAAACTCATTTGGCCTGGTCAGGGCCAAGGTACTGGCCTCACCAAGGCCAAAGATGGAGAGAAACCTCTCCAGCCAACAGAAGCGACCTGATTATCAGTTGACCATCCAACCTGACCATCTGTAGTCTAGCATAGACTGGCAATACCTCCTTCATCAACCTTGATCCTCCCCCTGAGTTTATTATAATTAAATTCTTAAAACTTATTTAGGTGAAGGCTGTTATTATCCTAAAGATGAGTCTAATAGTCTTACATCTAAAGGGGAAAGGGAATACTCTAGTTGGCTCAGTCATAGTGTTATCTAATTAATATCAACATCTATCCTGATCATTAACATTTATCTATTAACTCAACCCCAAGACAAGTAACCAGAGAAGCTGTGTGATTTAGTTCACAGCTTCTCACTTAGTCACTTAGTCTTTGGCACTGTATCTACAGATGGGTACTGGTACTCAGGTGAACTGCAAGTCACAAAATCAACAGAAAAAAAGTATCCAAGTAAAACTAATCTAAAGGGAACACAAAAACAGATTATATTAGCGTATATAATTTATATATTTTTAAACAAATTGTAAAGAACATGGGGTTTATGGTTTTGCACATATTTTTATGTATTATTCAGTCAAATGTTTTTTGTTGGTGGTTACTAAGTATATGAAAAAATTATTATTGTATATTTTAGATATTTTGAATCTGAGATACCATCCTGGTGGAGATATGGAGCTGAAATTCAGGAAAAATCAAGACAAAAAATAAGAATTTTGAGAAAAAGAGGAAAAACAGAGAAAAGCTAAACATTTGGTGACATATTATAACATGTAACTATATTTCTACAGTACTCAAATATTTTAAAATAACTTCTCCCCAGAAGACCCAGATATTTATTTAGAAAAGAATGAAACAACAGTACATATGTGCCAGACACTATACAAAATTTTGGGGTTACAAAAAAGAAGCAAAAAACAAGTCCCTTCCTTTGAGAAGCTTAAAATCTAGTGGAAGGGAAAAACATCTAAACCTATAAAGAGAGCAAGCTACATACAAGAAAAATATGAATTAATTCACAGAGGGAAGGCATTAGAACTAAGAAGGGTTATGGTAGGCTTCCAGTAAAATAAGAGATTTTCTTGGAGAGAGAGCATTCCAGGCCAGAATGACTGGAAAGCCATTGTCAATAGCTGGAAATCACATAGTGGGGATTAGTTAAAAGAGGACTGGAAAGGTAGAAGCAGGCTAGGTTATGAAGGCTTTAAATGCCAAGTTAAGTATTTTTGCTTGATACATTAGGCAAACAAAGGTGACCTATCAAACTAATTTAAAATTAATTATGCTAATCTAATAATCTAAACTAATAGAAGGGATGTTCAAGAAGGAATAGAGTTTATGAGCTAAATTAAAAGAAAGTTCTTTTTTTGATCATGCTATGATAACAATGTTAGGGGAAGGTCTTGACTGCAAATCTTGCTGACTTCAAAGTCAGTTTTCTAAACAGTATGCTATTATGACTCTTAAGGGATTAAAGAGATGAAAACAAATCATGCCCAGACAGATTTAAAGTTGGAAGAGATATTAGAGGTCAACTATTACAAATCCTTCACTTTGCCCATGAGGAAATTGAGGTTCATGAAGATTAAATAACTCCTTCAAGGTCACCTATAAGGTAGGTATTAAAGAGGCCATTGTACCCAGAGCATTGAACTCCAAATTCAACACTTTTTTCTCTCTTAAGATGATATAAATATGGTATTAAATAAGTTAGTCAGAAAAGATTTATTAAGTGGCTACTATATCCCAGACACTGTACTAAGAACTGAAATGTAAGGATATAATATATCAATATGATTGTTACCCACAAATACCACTGTTAGATGAAATAAGAAGATAAAGTAAAAAAAAAGAGAGGAAAGAAGTATTTATTCAATATTTTCCCAGAGCAACATATGCTTTTTCTAGGGTCACACAGTTAGTAAGTGTCTGAGCTTGGGTTTTAATTCAGGTCTTCTGACTGTGCTCTATCTAAAGCACAAAATATGTGCCTTTGCGTGATGGTAGCAAATTTAAAAATATGTACAATATAACTCTTTAATAACAAATTAATGTTGTTCAAATGACACATTGTATCTATGCATTGAAAAGCATGAACAAATACTACATATATAAATACAATATAGATAGATAGATAGATAGATAGATAGATAGATGTTATCATATTTGATCCTTATCATGTGAATCTTGTAATTTAATCACATAAAGGGGCATTTTTATGCATTTGATTATTGATCCTAATGTAGAAATATGTCAAAATCATCATTAGTAATAAAGTATAACAAACTCTCATTAGGCACCTGATCTTAGCAAAAATGAGTTAGACTAGATGATCGCTAAAAAACATGAAAGCATAAGTCTGTAATGGGGAAGTTATGTCACACACAGTGTTCTCTGTGGACACATGGACACCCTCCCTCACCACTTCCCACCCCCAGAGTTCCTTACTAGAAAGCAGATGGTCTCAGACAGAACTGCTCCCTTTCCCCTATCCACCATACCTGAAGACATTTTTTTCACATCACCTGTCCCTCTGCCCAGCAGCTCAATGGCAGCACACGGAGGGTAAAGTGGGTGACTCACAGGCAACAGAACTAGAGGGTAGCAGAGAGCACTTGGGCTACCTTCCACTCACTACATTCATTGAGGACATTGTTCACTTCACCCAATCCTCTGCCCAACAATCTAATGGGAGCACTTTCTCCCTCCCCTGTGTAAGGTAAGAGAGTGCAAGCTGTACCAGGAATGTAGAGAGAGGGGCATGACATACAGTCTTGGAGATAGGGTAGGGGCAAGGTCCAGAACTCCATCTCTAAGAGGTTTGACATCATTGGCATAAGTGATTGCTGGCTCTATAATTCTTTACTGATTAAAGCTTTTTGAATTTTCATTGCTATAGAAATAATAACAATAATATAAAGCTTGAAGTTATTTTGTTCTTTTTAGATTATTGATATTGTTTTATTGATCATGAAAAATAACCCAGTTAGGCAAGTGCTCTCATCATCCCCATTTCATTGACTGCAGCTGAGGAACTAGGTGCCTTACCTAAAGGAAAACAGCTAATTATGTCAAATCTCTAGTACAATTATTACTTATTAGTGATGATTAGAAATATCTGCTTTTGTTCTATGTCTGAACAGATTTTAAAGCATTTTTTTTCATTAGTCTTCTGACCTTTCTTCAGTGAGTGTATTTCTCTAGAATTTCTTGAAAATAAACCAAATTACTTGTCAACCTACTCTTCTCTTCCTCTTAACATTTTCCTTTTCTTACATACCCTTCCTTTTGCCTGAGTTCATGTCTTCTAGACCTTCTTATGTTTCGCAGTATCTTAATAGATAAAATGCAAATATGTAGGAGAGTGATTACTATAATGCCAGATGCAGCTTCTATATTTGATTTCTAAATAGAGCACATAGGCTTCCTCTAAGGATTATCTCAGAACTTTCACTGAATTAAATTGAATATTTATACATCTAGAAAGTTTCCTAAACACATGGAGTTAATAAATTATTTTATAATACTTTACGATAAACCCTTGAATCAACTCAAAATGTCATTTTATTTCACATGCAGTGATGTGTCTAATTATGAAGCTACATGTTATGGTTTTTAAGAAAACAGTCGAATGTGCTTTTTTAAAAACCAAGGACAAAACACAAAAATTGGGAACAGAAGGCTCCACACACAAAAAAAGAGGCAAAAACTGCCACAGTGTGCAAATAAATAGAAATGGAGAAATTGAATGTTTTTAGTTCTTCCTAAAATTGTATTTTTGCCTAAAATAGAAATATATTAAAAATACATATTCTCTTTAGATATACAATATATTTAATACAAGCTTTTTTCTCATCAAGATTGTTTTCACAACATCAACAAATTTGTTGTGGTATGAATGTAATAGTAATTTAATATTTATATAGATAGCAAAAAGGGTATATTTAAAATATAATATAAATTTTAAATATTATTTAAGAGAAAGTTTATGAGAGCTAAAGCTTGGGTATCAAAGCAAAAAGTTCCACAGTAATGCTTAAAATTTTAATAGACATTCTGAAAAAGTAATTACTTGAAGAGTAATATTATTAAATTAGCATTATTATTCACTTGACACCAAAAACTATTAGTGATATTGAAAAAGAAATCTTATCCAGGGGACATGAATCTGAGAGTTTTGAATTGGACTAGTAAATTCCAACTTACACTCTAAGGAAAACTTCTTTTTCACTTTTTTCAAAGTATCTGGAGAACTATAAAGTCTCATGCTCCCCAAGGCAGTAACAGTACTGGGGGACTTAAGTGACAACTTTGTGATGAGGCCAAAGGGCACATGTAATCAAGTCATGCAATCCAGATAAAAAAGACTGACAGTAATGTTTTTAATGTTCTTTTGAGTCAGAAACTGATGTAACTTGAACTGACAGAATATGTCACATTCTTGAGTCTTTCTCTTTAGTTTCTCAACTCTAAAATGCTAGATGACTTGTAATAATTTTGTGATAACCCAGAAGGGGACAGCATCATAGGTTTTCCAGTAAGATATTTTCACTTAAAAAATTGCTTCCAAAGTTACATTCTGGGGGAAAAGGGAAGTGACCTTACCCCAATACACTAATATCCCATTACAGTCCCCAAACAATATCCAAATCCCATACTGAGTTTTTTAATGTGAAGTTACATGTCAAACAAACATGACTTCTGAAATGAATTGTATTTATGTGTTCGATTAATTTGGTTTAAAGCAGTGATGGGCAAACTATGGCCCACGGAACAGACGTGGCCCCCTGAAATGTTCTATCCAGATGCCTGACATTATTCCTAATCTGACAAATAAAATGAGTAGGATATAATACAATGAAACTTCAAAAGAATTGCCTTAGAAACAGACTGACAGATGAGCATTTCCTTTCCTTTGGCCCCCTCTTTAAAAAGTTTGCCCATCACTGGTTTAAAGTATTACCTGCTCTCATCTATCACTTGTTTATTTGGATATATGTTTACGGGTTTTGGCTCTATAAGATATAAGATATAAGATTCACTTACAAAAGTGAATGATATGGAAGTATTTTTTGTGTGATAATACATGTATTACCTAGATTGAATGGCTGGCCAGCTCTGAGAGGGGGAAGGGAAGAAGGGAGAGAGACAATATGTATCATATCACTTTGGCAAACTTATGTGGAAATTTGCTATTAATTTTTTTAATTATAAAAGAGATGAAAAGAAAAAAAAAACCTTGAAAAAACTTTTTTTTCAACCTGTCCTTGTGCATATAATTTTTTTCTTTTAGAAGAATTTCTAGTGGTACATCTTCTCCATTAACATATTCCTGATTCCCCAACGTTATTTTGTTTCAAATAAAACCTTTATTTTTCCCTCATTTTTTCACAACTGCATCTATTAGGATCAGTGTTATCAGCCCACATGGATTGGTTTAGAGATAAATCTCTCTGTCTTTTTCTGTCTCTCTATGTCTCTCTGTCTCTCCCTGTCTCTGTCTCTCTCTCTGTTTTTGTCTCTCTCTCTTTCTCTCTCTCTCTCTCTCTCTCTCTCTCTCTCTCTCTCTCTCTCTCTCTCTCTCTCTTCCTCTCTCTCTCTCATACACACACACACACACACATACTGTAATACTCATTTAGTGTTGGGGAGTACGTAGTACTAATGTAGTTTATATGTGTCCACATGAATCTGAGAGGCATGAATTAGATGTCTCTAGGGTCTCCTATCTCCAAAGGAGATTGATTTCTTCCAGGAGGGGAAGGAACAAGTTGGGGTCAGAGGGTGATTACTCTGCACTCCTGAGAGAGAAATTTTACTGGGCTACAATTATATTCATCTTCTCACTCAAATATTGTTAGGCTAGAGGAAGTAATTTTCAGGTACAAGCTTCAGTCTCACTCTCCATATATTTCTTTACTATGAAGGAGAGCTCCAAGCTAGAAATCTAAGACTTGACTTCCTTCCCACTAAATGCCAGTTCAACAATAAACAGCCATAGCAAATAACAAGAAAAAAACTTATTTATCCCAAAAGAAAGCAGAAACTTTACATATAAAACTATATACCAGACAATACATGAAATGAACGAATTCTTTTTGAGTAAGATAAAAACAGTCTCAGAGCTCACTCAAGGTGAAAGTACCTAAAATCTTTATTGTAGCAAGCTGGAAAGCAGTACATGGTTGAAGCTGTTAATTTCTCTTCCCAGAATATTTCTCCTTCCAGGACCAGAAAAAGGGTTACATCTTTTCTCTTGAAGCTGAAATTCAGATGACTAGGATCTCTTTTCACTACAACTCTCACTAATTTCACCCATCACACAGAGAACATTATGCAATCAATTTCCATGGATGAGGAAATATTCTTATACAACTGGCTCTTTGAACCAAGGATTAGCTTAGAAAAGAATCTCAATATTAGAATAATGCTAGAATTATATGATACTCCAAGATCCACCAATATTTAATTGTATTGGTTCGATGGGGATATGTTTGGAGATGTAGACTCTAAATCAGAGGTCGGCAACATATGGCTCTCAAGCCATATCTGGCTTTTTTGAGGGCCAGATATGGCTCTTTTTGCAGGAGCCATAAAGTCAATCGCGGCACAGTAACTAACAGTTTACGCATGACATCGTGTGTCACGTGATACGTCATGTGATCCTTTCGGTAGTGTAAAGGAGTTTTATATGTATGTGTGCAGTTATATCAGTACTATAGTGCCCCATTAAGTCTTGTTTTTTGATTGATAATCAAAATAATTTTGATTAATAATCAGCAAAATCATGCAGCACCAGAAGTCACATTAATGTACTTTATTCATCATTGCTTATCACATAATAATGTTATTAAAAATAGTTCAGGGACTTATTGTACTTTAAAAGTGTTGTTCTTACATAAAATGCACATATTTACTTGTATTCAGTGTTAAACATATTGTATGGCTCTCATGAAATTACATTTTAAAAAATGTGGCGTTTATGGCTCTCACAGCCAAAAAGGTTGCAGACCCCTGGTCTAAATGATCACTCTAATGCAAATATTAATAATATGGAAATAGGTCTTGATCAATAATACATGTAAAACCCAGTTAAGTTGCTCATTGGCTACAGGATGGGGGAGGGAGGAGGGGAAGGAAAGAATATGAATCATGCAAACATGGAAAACTATTCTTAATTAATTAATTAAATTTAAAAAAACATAAAAAAATTAATTGTATACACTTCCTCTCCTCTGTGGTTGGACCTGAACTTAAGGTTACTTTTAAGAGATCCCATAGTTTTTGACATGATATCATCTGAAACATTCTATATTAAGAATTCATTCATCATCATGATCATAAGTACCAAAAAGAAACATGTTCTAATTAACTGGTCTTGAAGCAAAGATGACAAGTGCTTTAGTCCTGTCTCTGACAAACACAGGCTGTATGACTTGGCACAATTCACTTAGTTTTTCAGGGCCCTAAACAACTATATAATAATAAATTCCACAGAAGCTGCATATCAGCATTGATAGAGAGAGTTTCCTCAGTCAAGTTCCCCTTACCAATGAAAATCATACATTCTATCTCTATCCTAATCATTTTTATATGTTCATGTTATATTTTCTCTCTTCTTGTAGAATCCTCTTCAAATGGTCAGGTTAGTTGAGAAAGTTTTTTCAATAGACTTTTTAAATGGAAAGAAATGCAGTTGATAGTTGTGTTTAATGTGAGGGAAGGCTGGAAGTCTATCGGTATGGGGCCAAAGATGGAGTAAATCAGGAGACCTAGATCAGTGAAATCCTTAATCTATTTGACAAAATTACTTGTCATATTTTGAATTGGTGGTACACCTTTCAGAATCAATAAGGCTATGTTTACTTCTCAAAGTCTGAATAGCCTTTTTGCCTCACATCCTTAAAACTGAAAAAGGACATGCAAATGGAATTTTTTTTAAATAGATTGGAAACCTGAACTGATTGGAGTATCCCAGATAAACCTACTAAAGGGGATTGTCCTCAAACAAATGACTTAACTTTTCAGAGTTATCCATACAACTAAGACTATTAATTGCAGCACAGATGTCAATAGGTATTCAAAAGGGGGTGGACCCCATAATTATACTAGGGAAAATAAGTCTGGGAAAAAAAAAACAAAACTACTCTCTGAGATGTTTTCTTAACTCTCCTCCCTATCCTTTCCATCTACATATTTTACCTCTCTGTTTCTCTTTTCTTCCCTCACTATTTTCCTTCCACTCTTTCTTGCCACTTGCCCAAGCTCCACATCCTAAAATGAGTTATATCTGAGATGCTAAGGATATTTCTGATCTACAAATTGAGATCTAAGAGAAATTAAAGGCATCAATTATGAAGTTTTCAATCTGAGAAAATTCACTGAATGATTACATGATCTGGATGTTTTAAATTCTTTCAACTTAATAACCTCATTTAAATTAATAAAACATTGTCAGTCTCATTTAAGTGAGCTTTAATGCTTCATATTTTATGATCAAGTAAAGTTTGAATAGAATTTAGTTCTTTTACTAGAAAAAACTATAAAAATATATAGCATGTTCAGAAAAGGATTTTATTAGTCATGAAAATGATTGAACGAGGATTTAAAAAACAAATACTTAAATGCATCTTAATAATTTAGAAACTGTGATACAACTTCACCTTTCAGAGTACTTTCTTCACCTCTCATTTAAAAAACAAACAAACAAATCTTGACATGGTTTCAAAATTTTCCAGGCTTAGATTAAAAATACAAGATATTGGTATTCCTAAAAGAATATATGTCTGACAGATATATATATACATATATATATACACATATATATATACATATATATGCATATATATATATATTTGAGAATCAATGTTAATGTTAAGATATTTAAAAATCTAATAAATATTGATAATAATTTTCTTAACATAAAAATTTGTTACTTTTCACATGTTAAATTAACCAGATAATGAATGTTAAAATCAATGTTTTCATACTAAATAACATGACGAATTACATTATATTACCATTCTATAGCATAATTATGAAGTATTTTAGCAATTAAAAGTAAACGTAAATATTCTTAATAATGATCATAAGTATGGTTCAAAAATGAATAATTATCATCATGACTGTAACTAGCATTCATGTAGTGCAATACATTTGGCAAAGTATTTTATAAATATTGTATTATTTTATCTTCATGGCCACCTTGGAAAGTAGACATTATCAGGACCCTTATTTTACAAATGAGGAAACTGGAATAGATAGAGATTAAGTCACTTGACATATTGATTCAGCCAGTAAATCTCTGAGTTTAGGTCTTCTGTCTTCTTAATCACTTAACAGCCTTGTTATATCAATGAATGTAAACATCCTAACTTCATCTAGCATTTTCAGAATATTTATTTTTCTTATATTTCAAAATCTCTATGTTAAGTACATTTGACCACTAGAGTCAATAGAGTATTCTGACAATTATTTCAAGGGATAAATTACCAACTGAACCCATCACTATGAATGTTTTCTCTTCTGCAGTTTAATTACTCAAATTCAGTTAGAATAAATTCAACAAATATGTATTACCTCCTAACCAAATGACAGACACTATGCTAGGCACTGTAGGATTCAAATTAATGTCCAGCAACTCCAAGTATTAATTTTAAAAAGTTTTTTTAATAATCACTTGAAGTAGAAGAAATAAAAAGGAAATAAAAATAAAATAATTATCTAACAAAATTAAAACCCTGTGAGCAAGTTATTTTGCCTCTCTCCTCACCTCCCCTTCACAGCATGTGATCACTGAAAAAGAGAGAGAGAAGGGGCTACACAAATTTTATATCATCCAGGCATCAGTAAGTAATGTGAAAAGGAAAAAGTGATGCTGGGAATTGTAGTTTTAGGGTACAGAAATTAATTACACAGCACTAAAGTTACAATGAATGAAGCAAAATGGCTCCTGCCTTGAAGGTTTTTGCCTTCTATTGGGAATAATCACAACTTTTCCTAATTTATTATTTTGGAAGCCTTCTTCTAAGTAGGAAAATGCTGATGCTTATAAATAAAGGGACTACATCCAAAGATTTCACATATTCAATAGATATTGGTTTCTCTCCAGAATGAGTTTTTTGAATGAAAGACAAATGAGGAATGAAAGGATATCCTACACAGCTATTTTTTCTTTCATAATTCTTAGTCTTAAACAAAGTAATTACATCAATAGAAAACAGAAGGAAAAAAGAGGAAAAAAATGTGAGAAATTCCTTTATAAAGAAAATCCCATATTTAAGTCCCCAGGAACTGATCTTTTGAAACTTTTGACTCAAGGAAAAAGCATGGAAACAAAGTGGATCTATATGTAACTTATTCATGAAAGTTGGCAAAAAGGACAGAGAATATGAGATCTAGTAAATATGAACTGATATGTACAGAAATGTAGGCTAGATTTCCTTTTAGAGAAGGAGAAAGAATGGGAAGAGCTTCTTGTATTTTGCTGATTATTTCTTAGATTTAAGACTTCTAAATGTGTGAAGGGTTGGAAAAAAATCATTGAGTGAATAGATACCTATTTATTGTAACTATATAGTCTGCCATACATTTGGAATATGGCTAAAGAAACTTAAGAATTAAGAAATAAAAATCATTAACAATCTTAATAGCATCTTTGTTCTTTTCTTTATTGCTATTTGCTACCTTAGACTTTAGAACTTTACAGGAGAAAAAAAAGTCTGACTTCTCTGACAAGAAAGCAAAGATAGGGGATCAGCACTTATATGTGATGAATAACAAATGTGAAAGGTCATCAGTGGAATAAACCAAATTCTTCATCTTCTTGCATTTTTCTCTCTTTCAATCCCTCAATTAACTTAAAATGCAAAGATTCCAAATCATCAATTTGGGAACAGAGAGATAACACTTTGATTCCTCAATGATCCTTGTCCTACTTTCTTTTGGATTATTTTTCCTATGAGGAAAGCTGGAAGCAAAATTTGTTCCTGTTATGCTACAAACTGGAACCACACTGAGATTCATTGAAGTTAAGTCAGTAGGTGACATAGGGCTTTGAAACCCAAAGAACAGATAAGATTTCTTTTTAATACAAGACAAACTAAGAGTACAGCAATAGACTCAGCATAACTAACCATAGACTCATCATTTGTAAAGCTGATTTAGATTTTTTT
>NC_058130.1:326664575-326692233 GCF_016433145.1 Gracilinanus agilis
TGTTTGCTCGGTTGTCTGGATTTTCTCTGTGTAAAAGCTGTCGAGTGTTAAAGACTTCTTCTTTTTGTTATTATTCTTTCTCTTCTGAACTTCCTGATGCTGAGTAGCCATCATTAGCCCAGCAGCTTCTCAGCTTTATCCTCGCGCTCAGTGTCTCTTCGTGATCTATTGGCTCCTGAGGTCTGAGTTCTGGTTTTTTCCAAGGTCAAGCCCCCTGGTGGGCCCTCTTGCTTGATCCTCTGCTGGAGGTTTCTTTACAAGTATCAGGGCGCTGCTTCCACAGTCGTATACCCGTCTGCACTGGTTCCCCACTTAGGCTTTAGTTCCTGGCTGTGTCTGCCTCCCCCCACGCCTCTGCTCAGCCGGCACTCTGCGCCCAGCGTCCTGCTCCCGTGCGCTCAGATTTCGCGTGCTTTTTTTGACTTAATGGGGTCCTAAGTCTAGCTGCTCTCAGGAACAGGTCCCGGAGCTGCTGATGACTCGATGGGTGCCCCAAACTTGCCCTATTTCTTTTTAGCTGGGTTCGGAGCTATAGATGAGTGTGGAGGGGGTGGGGGTGGGGCGGTTGCTCAGCCCGTGATTGAGTGAGAGCCCTTTATAGCCTGGAAATGTCTCGATTCCACGTACCTTCCACGCTGTGCCCTGTTGTGGGGTTCCTCCGTTCGTCTGGACTTGTTTTTATGTCCCCTTGAGGAGTTTTGTATGTTTCGGTCAGGAGAGGTTAAGAGCTGCTTCTTACTCTGCCGCCATCTTAACCCGGAACCCCTAATTTTGATCTTTGCTCTAACTAGTCAATTATATGAATGAACATAGACACCTCATTCTGAAAAGTCTTCATTGACGGTTAATGGTCATTCTCTATCCATTATGATATAATCCATTTAGTTTTTATGTTTTTCTGTGCTTACCATTCCTAATATGTCTTAAAGAAATTATCCTTCTTTCACAGAAATGAAGCTTTTGAATAATAACTAAAAATTTTGGTCTCTTCCATGTATTTATCAAATAATATGTACTTCTTCTTATTATTATTTTTTAAAGTTTTGGTTTGCTACTTTTTACATCATCATGGTTATCCTAAGTATCTTCCCTTCCCTCTTTCAGAGACCCATCTCATGTAAAAATAGTATTTTTAAGAGAAAAAAATCTGGTTAACTAATGATAAATTTTAAAAAGTCTAAGAAAATGTGCAATGTTTACTATCTATGTATAAATAATCACATACATCTCTTCATTTGAGTCATACTTGATCTTAATAATTTCATTATATTAAATATTGATTGCTGTATAGTTGTTCTTTCCATTAGCATTGTTATAATTAATATATGTATTGTTTTCTTGATTCTGCTTTATTCTGTCTCATTATTTGATATAGAGCTTTCTAAGCTTCTCGGTATTCAGCACACATATCACTTCTTACATCAGAGCAATATTATTCCATTCATATACCAAAAATTATTTAGCCATTACCCAACTTATAGGGATTTAATTTGTTTTCAATTCTTAGCTATCATGAAAAATGCTGCTATAAATAAATATTTTTGAGTAAATGGAGACATTTTCCTTATTTTTAATTTTTTAATTTTAATAAATTTCCACATAAGTTTTTTAAAGTCATTTGATATACATTATTTCACACCCTTCTTCCTTCCCCCCTTAGAGTTGACAAAAATTTAATCTGGGTTATACCTGTCATTGTATTGCTATCTATCTCATTTCAGCATTCCACAATATTGCAGTTACTTGTATAATGATCTCCTGGTTCTGCTTATTTTACTCTGTGTCAGTTCACATACATCTTTCCATTTCTGTCTGAAATCCTTCTATTCATCATTCCTTATTGCACAATACTATTCCATTACCATTGTATACCACAATTTGATCAGTCATTCCCTAACTGGGGGACATCATTTTAGTTTCTTTTCTTAAATATTTATTTATTTAGAATATTTTTTCATGGCTACATGATTCCTGATTTTCCAATCACTCTTCCCTCTCCACTCTTAGAACTGACAAGCTATTTCACTGGGTTATGCATGTATCATTGTTCAAAACTTATTTCCATGTTATTCATAATTGCAATAGAGTGATCTTTTAACACCAAAATTCTATTATGTCCCCATCAAACCACATGGTTGATCATATTTTTTTCTGCATTTCTACTCCCATAGTTCTTTCTGTAGATGTGAATAATGCTCTTTCTCATAAGTTCCTCACTGTTATCCTAGTTCATTGCATTGCTACTGGTAAAAAACTCTGTTACATTTCATTGTGCCACAGTGTTTCAGTTCCTCTGTACAAGATTCTTCTGGTTCTGCTCATTTCACTCTAAATCAATTCCTGGAGGTCTTTCTAGTTCACATGGAATTCCTCCAGTTCATCATTCTATTCAGCATAATAGTATTCCATAAGATACTACAACCATTCCCCAACTGATGGACACCCCTCAATTTCTAATGTTTTGCCACCACAAGGAGCATGGCTATAAATATTTTTGAACAACTCTTTTTCCTTATTAACTCTTTGGGGTATAAACTCAGCAGTGATATTACTGGATCAAAGAGAAGGCATTCTTTTAAATCCTTTTGCCCATAATTCCAAATTGCTCTCCAGAATTATTGGATCAATTCATAATCCTACCAACAGTGTTTTAATGTCCCAATTTTGCCACATCCCCTCCAACATATATCACTTTTGTTTGCTACCATATTGGTCAATCTGCTAGGTATGAGGTGGTACTTCAGAATTGTTTTGATTTGCATTTCTTTAATGAAGAGAGATTTAGAACACTTTTTCATGTGATTATTGATTGTTTTGATTTCTTCATCTGAAAACTGCCTATTCATATGCCTTGAACATTTGTTGATTGGGGAATGACTTGATTTTTGTAAATTTGATTTAGTTCCTTATATTTTTGGGGGAAATTAAACCTTTGTCAGAGAGTTTCAGTATAAAAATATTTTCCGAGTTTGTTGCTTTCCTTCTAATTTTGGTTGCATTGTTTTTATTTGTACAAAACCTTTTTAATTTGATATAATTAAAACCATTCATTTTACATTTTGTAATGTTCTCTATCTCTTACTTTGTTAGAAATTCCATCCTTTCCCATAGATCTGACAGGGACATCTCTTTTCATCTAATTAATTTATGATTTCTTTCTTTGTATTTAAGTCATTTACCCATTTTGAATTTATCTTGGTGTAGGGTATTGATTAAGACTGTTTTTTCCCTATACTTCTTTCCAATTTTCTCAGCAGTTTTTGTCAAATAGTGAGTTCTTGTCTCAAAAGCTAGAATCTTTGGATTTATCAAACACTAGCTTGTTGAGGTCATTTACCTCTAGTCTATTCCATTGGTCCACCCTTCTGTCTCTTAGGCAATACCATATTGTTTTGATGACCACTGCTTTCAAGTACAATTTAAGATCTGGTACTGCTAGGTAGGCACTATGATGCAAGGTGGCTAACAGAAACTTTTTGCTTGTGTAATTTCTAACAGTCACAAAAACTCAGTTAAACATCTTAGAATGTTCAGAAAGTCAGTTAGAACTTGAAGCTCTAAATAGAGGTGAAGTTCCTACTGACAGGGCTTTTTGCGTTCTAACTTTCGCTGTGGTTGGAGGCTTTTGCTTTGCCCTTTCGGCTTGGCTTTGCTTTGGCCTTGGTCTGTACTTATTTTGTCTTGGGAAATTTGGACCTATCTCATTTCTTTGGACCTCTCCCTGATCTCCCATCTCCATCCCTCCCCTTCCCTGAATTTCCTTTGAGTCTTGGTGGAAGGAAGGGCTTGGTGATTAGACATTGTGGGTTTAGTTTCTATAGGCTAGTAGAGTATCCTCAAATAAGTTACCCCTAGTTTTAATGATTTGATAAAGACTTTACTCAAAAGGCAGTCAAATCTTCCTGACTGGGAGAGCTGGACTCTCTGTATTTAAACCTCTCCACCACCCATTCCCCACCATCACCCCTCTCCCTAGAAGCAGTTAGAAAACCCTGAACCCCTCTCCCCTTATGACTAACCCTGGTATTAATAAATCCCCTTGTTACCTATTCAAACCCTCTGGTGAATCATTGTGTCGAAAATTAAGACAAGGGCTCAAGGGGAAGGAATCATTTTCTTCTATTTCCTTCAGGGGATCTGGGGGCATCCATCTTGGCAGGAAGTACCTACCCAAGGACTTCCTTCAGCCATCAGTTTGACTGGCAAGGAGGGGCCCTCTTGACTCCTCCCTCAAGAGACTTTGAAACTAACTAGAGAAACCCTCCAGCGAAACCTAAACATTATTACTGGCCCTAGTTTCCCCCCTGTATTCTCTGTCTCAAGCCTCTGAGAATAAACCTGTTTGAGCTGCCTTCTCCTACATACCCCATTTTCTTTGTCTCCTATATACCTTCCCATACTTTCATTCCTCCTCCAATCCTCTTACAATCTCCTAATAACCCCTTTATCTGTCCTCACACCCAAATTGCCTTCGTTGACCCACTCAGATTACCATATTTACTTTCTTGATAACAGCACCCATCCTTCACATGATTTTTTTCCATCATTTTCCTTGATATTCTTGATTATCCTTTTAGTTTCCAAATCTTTACCACCATAAAAAGAGCAGCTAAAAATATTTTTCTACAAAACTGTCCTTTCTTATTTTTTTCTAATCTCTTTGGGATATAGATCCAGTAATGGTATTACTGCATCAAAAGGTATGCATTCTTTTATAGTCCTTTGGGAATCATGATATATTGTGTTCCAGAATGTTTATATCAGTTCACAGCTCCACCAGAAATGTATTACTATTCCAATTTTGCCATAACACTTCCAACATCCATCATTTTCTTTTACTGTCATAGTGGCCAATCTGATAGGTGTGAAGTTTTACCTAAGAGTTGTTTTAATTTCCATTTCTGTAATCAAGAAGGAATTAGAACATTTTTTCATATGACTAGTGATAGGTTTGATTTCTTTACCTAAAAACTGCCTATTCATATCCTTTGACCATTTATCAATTGGTGTATGACTTGAATTCTTATAAATTTGACTTACATCTTTATATATTTGAGAAATGAGACGTTTGTCAGAGAAATTTGTTATAATTTCCCCCCAATTTGATGTTTTCCTTTTAGTTTTTGTTGCATTGGTTTTGTTTGTGTGGATTTTTAAAATTTAATGTAATCAAAATTATTTATCTCACATTTTGTGATACTCTCTATCTCTCCTTTGATCATAAATTCTTTCCTTCTTCATAGATGTGACAGGTAAAATATTATATGTTCCCCTAATTTTCTTATAATATTACTCTTTATGTTTAAATCATATACCCATTTTGATCTTATATTAGAATAGGGTGTGAGATGTTGATCTAAACCTAATTCTGGCATACTGTTTTCTAATTTTCCCAGATGTTTTTTTTTCAAATAGTAATTTCTTATCCCACAAGCTGGGACCTTTGGTTTTATCAGATATTAGATGGTTGAGGTCATTTACTCCTAAACAATTCTATTGATTCACCTTTATATTTCTATGCCAGAACCAAGATTGTTTTGATGATTACTGCTTTATAATACAATTTAAACTCTAGCACTACTAGGCCCCCATTCTTCACACTTTTCCCCCTTAGTTCCCTCTATATTCTTGATCTTTTACTATTCTAGATTAATCTGGCTGTTTTTTTCTAGTTCTATAAAATAATTTTTGTTATGTTTTTTGATTGGCATTAGCATTGAATAAGTGAATTAGTTTAGGTAGGATTATTATTCTCATTATATTAGCTCAGGCTACCCATGAACAATTAACATTTTCCCAACTGTTGAGATCTAAATTTATAAATGTGGAAAGTGTTTTGTAATTGTGTTCATATTGTTTTTGTCTTGGGAAGTAGATTCCCAAGTATATATTGTTTAAAGTGGAATTTCTCTTTCTAAAGCTTACTGCTGGACCTCATTGGGAATATATAGAAAAGCTGTTAATTTGTGTGGGGTTATTTTGTATCCTGAAACTTTGCTAAAGTTATTAATTATTTCATCCAGTGTTTTAGTAGATTTTCTAGGATTCTCTAAGTATACCATCATATCATCCTCAAAGAGTTTAGGTGAGTTTCTTCATTGTCCCCTTCAAATTCTTCAATTTCTTTTTCTTCTCTACTATATCTAGCACTTCTAGTAAAATATTAAATAATAGTGGTGATAATGGACATCTTTGCTTCTCTCCTGAACTCTTTTGAAAGGGTTCTAACTTTTCCCTGTTGCAGATGATACTTGTTTGATGGTTTTAGAGGGATATTACTAATTATTTTAAGGAATGTCCCTTTATTCCTATGATTTCTTGTGTTTTCAATAGGGATAGGTTTTCTATTTTTTCAAAGGCTTTTTCTGCATCTATTGAGATAATCATGTGATTTCAATGAGTTTGTTTATTGATATGGTCAAGTATCCCAATAATTTTTCTTAATATTAAATCAGCTTTGCATTTCTGGTATATGTCATACCTGGTTATAGTAAATAATCCTTCTCATACATTTCTGTAGTCTATTTGCTATTATTTTATTTAAGATGTTTGCATCTATTTTTATTAAGGAGATTGTTCTGTAATATTTTTCTCTGTTTTGTATCTTCCTGGTTTAAATATCAGAATCATATTTGTATCATAAAAAGAATGTGATAGAACTCTTTCTTTGCTTATTTTTCCAAATAGTTTTCACAATATTTGGATTATGTGTTCTTCAAATATTTGATAGAATTTACTTGTGAATCCATTTGGCCCTGGGGGATTTTTTTTTCTTGGGGAGCTCATTGAATGCTTGTTCAATTTCTTTTCCTGAGATGGGATCATTTATTTTTTCTTTTGTTAATCTAGGCTCTTTTGTATTTTTGTAAATATTCATCCATTTCATGCAGATTGTCAGATTTAATGTCATTTTTATACTGATAATTCAATTCTATTCTTTCTTTCTTTTTCTAAATCAAATTAACCAATACTCTCTATTTTTTATTGAACCAGGTTGTAGTCTTATTTATTAGTTTAAAAGTTCTTTTATTTTCAACATTTATCAATTTCTTCTTTCATTTTTAGGATTCCCAATTTAGTTTTTGGTAAGGGATTTAATTTTTTTCTCCCAATTTTTTTTAGTTGCATGCTCAGTTCATGGATCTGCTTTTTCTCGATTTTATTGATATAAATGTTCAGGGATATAAATTTCCCCGAGTATTGCTTTGGCTGTATCACATAAATGTTGATATGTTGTCTCCCTATTTTCATTGTCTTCAATGGAATCAGTAATTATTTTTCCCTATGACTTTTTCTTTGACCAACCCATTTTGAGAAATTACATTATTTAGTTTCTAATTAATTTTTAATTTTACTTTCTACTTACCAGTTGAATATAATTTTTATTACATCATGATCTGAAAAATGTTTTATTTCTTATTTTTACTTTTGTGCATTTGGTTGTAAAGTTGTTATGCCTTACTGCAGTGATTGTGAAACTTTTAGAGACAGAATGCCAGGCTCTGCCCCAACACCATCTCCTAAACTAAGTTCCATGCCTGTCCCCCCTAGAGGTCAAGTGCCATTCCCCTCCTTACTACCACTTGCTGGTTGTGTTTCACCCACCTTCCCCTACCCCGCACAGGGGAGGGAGAAAGTGCTCCCATTAGGCTACTGGATGGAGGATGGTTAAAGTGAGGAATGTCCTCAGCTGTTATACAGAGAGAAGGGGAGAGGACCAAGTGCTCTAATTCCCTTCAGCTCTGCCACCTGTGAGCTGCCCATGTTACCCACTTTGCACACCCATTGGGCTGCTGGGAAGCGGGGCAGAGGATGTGAAAAAATATCATCAGGCACAGTGGAAAGGGGTAAGTAGCTCCATCTAAGTCCCTCTGCCTTTCTAGTAACAAACTGGTCCATGTATCCTCATTACATTGTTTAATAAATATGAAAAGATAAATTACCTAGAAAACAAACCTTATTTCATAAAAATTCCAGGGAATATTAGAAAGCAATCTGGCAGAAATTAGACTTAGACTAAGATTTTATACCATATTTAACAATATATTCTAACTGAAAACAGCACTTTAATAATAAGGTTCATACTCTTGAATCTATTTTCTAGGTCTGCAGTTTTTTAAATGAGATATTTCATATATTCTTCTGTGTTTTTTTTATTCTTTTGATTTTGTTTTGTTTCTTGATGTCTCTTGAAGTCGTTAGGTTCTACTTGCCCAATTTTAATTTTTAAAAATTAATTTCTTCGATGACCTTTTGATCCTTCTTTTCCATTTGGTCTACTTTACTTTTCATGCAACTCTTTTCTTCATTTCATTTTTCCCTCTTTTTCCAGGACATCAATTCTGTTTTTCTAACATTTTTCTTCTTTGGATTTTTGTACCTCTTTTTCCAATTGACCAATTTTGCTTTTTCAGCTGCTATTTTCTCTTTGCATTACTTACATTTCTTTTCTCTATTTTTCTTTGACCTTTCTTATTTGATTTTTGAATCCTCCAAGTGCTTGAGAGCAATTTCCATTTTTCTTTGACATTTTGAATGTTGTTACTTGGATCTCACTGTCCCCTGCTGACTCTGTGTTTCCAACTTTATCTCCATAGAACTTTTCTAATGTTAGGTATTTCTTTTGCTCTTTGCTCATTTTACCATTCTTTTTTTGCCTGTAGACTGGGAATTGAAAAAAGGTACTGGTTCTGTTTCCTATGTTTCTCCTTTTCAGGGTCTTTCACTCTGAGCTACTTTATCCTGAGGCTAGGTCTTCACTGCAAAAGGCTTAGAGCAGTGAACCTTTTAGACATAGCATGCCATGGCCTGCTCATCAGAGACCATGACCCTATACCCTACCAAGTCGTGGGCCTTCCCCACCCTCCCCTTAAGCTCTTCCATATGTGAACTGCCTAACTTAATCCCTATGTGCTCCCACTGAGCTGCTATCATCAGGCACAATAGAGAGAGGGAGGGGAGCTTCTCTGCTCAAGTTCTTTCTAATAACAAACTCTGGGGGAGGAGAGGAGCTATCTTTGGAATGTATGTCATAGATTAGGCATACCTGGCTTAGAGCTATGGATTTCTAGGCTTCACTATGAGGTAGTGCCAGAATCTGAGATTTCAAATGCTGCATCTGGGTTTGTGGTGCTCTGTTTTTGCTGTATCCAGGGACTCAGGATCCCAATGTTGGCCCTTGTGCAGTTTCAGAACCTGGCTTAGTAGATGGGATGGTAGTGGACCAGTACTCCTCTGTGTTCAATTTTGTTTCCTATTCCCCCCTTTCCAGTGAAAATTGACTCTCTATGCCTTCCTTTCAAATTGTATTGATCAGAACAGTCCCTTCACTTTATATTGCTATTGGTTTTTGACTACTGCTGTTTTCAGGCACTTTAACAATATTAGCTTGAAAGGACTGTATGAGTAAGAACAGCTTTCACTGATATTAAATAACCATCTTGGTTCTACTCCTGGCTTTCTCCTTATTGATGAATTCTTGGGCTCATAAGACTATTAATGTATTCTCTTCTTCAAAAGATATGGAGGAATTTATTCATTTTATTTTCATAATTTCAAATTGATTTCTAAAAAAGTTTTACCATTTCACAACTTCACCAGCATTGTATATGTGATGATTTTTACACAATCAATCCCTCCAACACTATTTTCATTTTTGGTCATTTTTGCCATGAGATGAAACTTTATAGTTGTTTTGATTTGCATTTCTATTATTATTAATGGACCATTCTTTCATGAGTTTGGAAATATCCTTTTATTCTTTTGACAACTATTCATGTCTCTTGACCATTTATCTATTGAAGGATGACTGTTAATGAGAAAGAGAGAGAGATATGAAATGTGAATTAAAGATTTTATTTAGATTATTTTCTATTCAACAACTTCTATTCATATCCTAGGTTTATTGATTTTTTACATTTAGAAAGATTTTTAGTATCATGTAATAAAATTTCTCTATTTTACTTTTGTGAGTACCTTCATTTGTTATTTAATTAAGAATACATCACCTCTTGATGGTGATGGAATAATATTATGCTATAAGAAATGATGAACAAGTATATTTTCAGAAAGAATTGGAAAGATCTATATGAACTTATGCAGACTCAAATAAGAAGAACCAGTAGAACATTTTATACAGTAACAGCAATATTGTACAATGATCAACTATGAAAGACTTAACTATTCTCAGGAATACAATGATTAGGCAAATTCTGAGGGGCTTATGGCAAAAAAAAACATTCTCCACCTCCAGAGAAAGAACTGTTGGTGTCAGAATGCAGATCAAAGCATATGATGTTTCATTTTAGTTTATTTGGGGTATTATTTTGGAGTTTTGGTTTTATATGATTATTCTCTTATAAAAATTAAGAATGTTGAGAATGATAATACACTCATATCTCAGATTGAATTGCTTGCCAGCTCTAGAAATAGTGAGAGAAGGGAGGAAGGAAGACAATTTGGCTCTTATAACTTTGAAAAATTTATGTGGAAATTTATGACAAATATTAGTAAAGAAAATATCTTTATAATAAAAAATAAACCAAGGACACATAAACTATCTACAATAGGTATATGATTTATTTTTGTTTTATCTTTCTAGAGTATGAACCCTAATATTAAGGTGCTATTTCCAGTTAGAATGTATTTTCAAATATGGTATAAAATTTTACTCTAAGTCTAATTTCTGCCAGATTGCTTTCCAATATTTCCCAGAATTTTTCTCAAATAAGGTACATTTTCCAGGTAATTTATCTTTTCATCTTTATTTATATTATTATATTATATTATATTATATTATATTATATTATATTAATCATCATATTTATAACAACTGTTATAAAAATTTAAGTAATTTAAGCAGGTCTCAGGTAATTTGGGTAGTAAAGAGGGATAAAGGTGATGTAGGTGAATTGGAAGGGGAATGAAAGAGATAGCTGAGTGTAGGGAAGGATGAGGTGGTATATAGGAAGGTAAGGGAATGACAGGGAGTATACAGGAGGGTAGCTTAAACAGGCTTATTCACCGAGGCTAGAGACAGAGTACACTGAGGAAATAGGCTGAGGTTCTTCAATCAGGGAAGGTATCTCTAAGGTATGGGGGATTGTGTCTGTCAGAAATGTTTTATATCTGGTTGGAGGACTTCTCTTGTTAATTTCTAAGTCCCTCTAGGGAGGAAACAAAAAGGCTCCTCCCTGCCAGTGAAACTGATGACTGCAGAATAGATACTTCCTGCCAAGATGGATGTCTGTGGTTCCCTCAAGAAATAAAAAGAAAATAATTCCTTCCCTCTTCAGTCTTTGCCTTAATCTTCAATACAATGATTCACCAGAGGCTTTGAGTAGGTAACAAAGGGGATTTATTAATGTCAGGGATAATCAAAAGGAGAGAGGGGTTTAGGGTTTTGTAACAGCTACTAGGGAGAAAGCTGATGATGGGAGAAGGGTCACAGGAAGAGGTTAGACTGAAAGAGCCTGCTCTCCCAGTCAGGAAGATTTGACTCCCTTAAAGTAAAGTATTTATCAAATTACTAAATTGGGGTTAACTTGTTTAGGATGCCCTACTTGCCTATAAATCTAAACCCACTATGTCCAATCACCAAACCACCCTTCTTCCCAGGGCCCAAAGGGAAATTCAGGAAAATAACAAGATGTAATGGAGAGATCAGGTAGAGATCCAGAGAAATTAGATAGGTCCAAATTTCCCCAAGACAAAATAAGCACAGGCCAATGCAGAAGTCAAAAAGGCCAAAGCCAAGCTGAAAAGCTGAAACCAACAGGTTAGGCCAAAGCCCAAAAAGCAAAAGCCCCCAGGCAAAGAGAAAGAAAGAAGGCAAAAGCCCCATCAGTTGGACTTCAGTCCTATTTATAGCCTCAGGCTCCAACTGACTTTCTGAAGATTCTAAGACCTCCAACAGCATTTTGGTGACAGTTTGAAATTGCAGAAGCAAAAGGCTTCTGCTAGCAATCTAGCATTAAAACTTGTTAAAATTATTTGGGATGGGCCAAGTACAATTCTAAACTTATATTTGGTGGAGGAAGATGATCTCAAAAATGCATACTCCCCAAAGGAAGTGAAGAATTGGAAGAAACATAGTTTGGCTGGGGGCAAATGGAAAACCTATATTGCCTAGATCCCTGTATTTCGCCTTCTGCAATGCATTACACGAAAAACAACATTATGGAAGTCTGGGCATGGCAGATTCTATAACTAGGTATTGGAATGCAAGGGGCATATATGAAGTTGCTATGAGAGTTTCACAGTTTTGATGCATTATTGAATTATTGTTTATTTTTTAAAGCATAGTTAAGTATTGTTTTATATATGTATTGGTTTTTCTTACAAACCAGTACTAGTTTCATCTATTAGTTCATTTATAAAAGTAAATTTTGTTAATCTCTCCTTTAATTTTCAGGATTTCTATTTTGGTGATAGAGTAGATATTTGAAATTTATTCTTTTTCTTATTCTTTATTTTTAATTGCATGGTCAACTCTTTTTGTAATTAATTTCTTTTTCTGTAATTAATATAAACCATTACAGATACCACATTTCCTCTATATACTGAATTCTGTTGGTTATAATGTGCTCTTATCTAGTGTGTTCCAATGATCTTTCTATTTTTGAACCAATACCAGATAAAACCAATAATTTTCAAATTATTTTATCATCTTTCCCTATATCATTCTTCTTACTTGAAATCACAAGTGATGAAGCTGTTTGATGACTTGGCAGAATTTCTTTTACTTTTTCTTCCTCTGCAACAAATACTGAAAATTGCAGTTATTTTTGTGGTGTGAAAATATGGAGGTGACCAGTTTTATTATCCTCATCATGAGCACTACATCTTTAAATGGATTTGTATCTCATTGAATTATTGTTAATTTTTATTTTGGCAACATAAGAAACAAACTCTACCATCCCCTTCTTTTTTTCCAAGGAGAAAGTGTGACCTGTCCACTCAATTAATATACATGTACATATATACACATGTGTATATGTATATACATGCACACACATATATACACATATATACATATCTATATTTTATGGTTGTTAGTGAGAATTTTAATATTATTGTCATTTTTTGAAGATTTATATCAATTTGATATTGCATAGTAAACTTTCCACATTTGGATCTATGACAGTTTGTATGCCATCAAAAATTATGGTCCATTCTCAGTTTCATAACCTTTTTTTTGCCATTGATAAATGAATATTAGATAGGACTACATGATAGTATGAGCCATTTTATATTTTTAATCTTTTTCATGAACAGTCATGTCCAAGGAACTCATCACTTATTGATCCCTGCAGTTGAAGTATGTTAATAGAATTGTGGTATCTAAATGAGGGATATAAAATTCTCAATGTATAGAATCCATTCACCTAAGCCACATCTGCAGTACTATATTTAATTCCACACACTGTTCTTTGAAATTGTTTTAATTATTTTTTCATTTAATAAGGATTTATTTTTTTCTCCTTGCCAATCCTGTCAGCACTAGTGGGGAGGTAATAAAGAGAAATAAAAACCTTAGAACAAATATACATAGATAATCAAAACAAATCCTTGGAAAGACAATTTCCAAAATATATGTATTCCCAGGCAAGAGAAATGAGCATTTTAAAATGGGGTCAATAGGAAAGTTAGTCCAGAGGCCATGCTCAAGGACTTATATACTTGAGGAAATTTATCTTGGAAAAGAGAATTATGGGATGACATTAACACTGTCTTTATATATTGTAGTGACTATGATGTGAAAGTGTTTGGACTCTCCTTTTTTGGTCCCAAGTAATCCAATTTCAGTGAATAGAGTGTGCAGAGGGGACAGATTCAGATTCAAAAGAAGTAATAATTTACTAAAATTTAGATCTTTGAAACTATATGAGTGGTATATGTGGTTTTTTGGGGGGGTGGTAAAGGATAAGTGAAGTAAAGTTTTTACTTTCTAACAATTAAAACTTTCCCAAAGTGAAGCAAATTGCCTCATTTCCTATCTTTCTAATTTTTTTTAAAAGGGAGGTTATGTGACCTCTTCATCAGGGAAGTTATAAAGAAGATAACTCTTCAGGTAATCATGGGGCTAAATGGTCTTTCTTTTCCCTTCAAACTCTGAGATATTGTCTTTGTGTTGTGTTAGCAATATGCAGTATTGCTTTTTCTGATACCAGCACTTTAAATTTTTTATTTTTAGGCTCTGCTGCTATTTAAAACATTTAATCCCAGAATTCAAAAGGAAAGTTTTTTTTCTTATTTTCATTTAATATTAACTTAACTTTTAATTTAAGTCCCTATCTTTCTGAAACCCTTAGGTATAGATATGAATGATAAGTTTCACTCTAAATTCTTTTTCATATGAACTAGTAAAAATCTTATGCATGTTTGAGCTGGGATACAATAGGGAATTTTAGTCAAATTCACCACCTTAATAATTAAGAAAATAAAAGAATAATCAAGCGATTTGTGATTTGCCCAAGGCCTGATATCTTATTAATAGCAAATCCAGAGCAAAAATACCAGTATCAGGGGCAGCTGGGTAGCTCAGTGGATTGAGAGTCAGGCCTAGAGACGGGAGGTCCTAGGTTCAAATCTGGCCTCAGCCCGATGTGTGACCCTGGGCAAGTCACTTGACCCCCATTGCCTACCCTTACCACACAGTATTGACTCCAAGATGGAAGGTAAGGGTTTAAAAAAAAAGAATACCAGTATCATCACTGTGGTAAAATCAATTGTAAAGGACTTCTGTACTAGCAGCAATGCAATGACCCAGACAGTTCTGAGGGATTTATGGAAAAGAATGCTCTCCACATTCAGAGGAAGAACTACAGGAGTGGAAACACAGAAGAAAAACAATTGCTTGAACACATGGTTTGATGCAGACATGATTGGGGATGTAGACTCAAAATGACCACACTAATGCAACTATCAATAATATGGAAATAAGTCTTGATTGATGGCAGATGTTAAAACAAGTGGAAATATGTGTCAGCTATGGGGGGTGAAGGAGGGGTGAAAGGGGAAAGTAAAAAGATGAATCATGTAACCATGGAAAATTATTCTAAAAAATAAAATATTTTTAAAAAGTTGTATAACCCTAAAAAAGTCACCTAAGTTCTCAGATTCCACACCTGTAAAATGTGAATAATAAAAGCAACTACTTTCCAGGGTTGTTGAGAGGACAAAATGAGATAATAATTTTAAAATACCTAGTACAGAGACTGGTTCATAATAAGTAATTTATAAATGTTAGCTATTATTATTATTATAATTGCTATGAACTAGGATTTTTTAAAATGTTAAAATGGTAACCTTAAGTAGGAATGTTTCCATTTGATTAAAGAAGGAATATTAGATATAGAATTTCAGAATATCTTGCAATTTTCAGCAAGAAAGAAACCCTCATTAATAACTTTTAGGCCAAATTTACTTAATCCATTAGGATATTGAAAGGCTCCTATTCCTCAGTATACACTCAAGCTGAAGAAAGTACTAGTGCCTTGAGAAGGGATATTTCATTTATACTAACTTGCCTTGCATATGTACTTCTATAATCCGTATACATTAACTAAAACCTGGCATCATTTGAAAGATTCTAACTTTTTATGATATTTCTAATTTAATATGTTTCTAACAGCCTTTGGCTCCAGTGGCCATGCAATGAAATAAAATAGAAAGATATCACTAACCTTTTAATGACAGCTTCATGGGAGAAGAATGAGGGCAGCTGGGGTTTATTTTCCTGTATAAAACTTTCTCAGCATTGAATTAAAGGCTAAGTAGCAAATTTTCAGAATGCAACTTTTGTGATTTACATGTACCAGTATATTTCAGAAAAAGCTCATTCCTAAATTACTTCCAAATTTTTGAGGCTTTAAAATTTTTCAATATACCTTAATTTTTCTCATTTTAAATTAAAATTTCCAGTATCTTCCTATTGCTATTACAAAGAGTTAGATAAAGAGAAAACAGAAATGATACTTCAACATCAAGAATTTGAAGTTACAAGTCCTGGATTCAAGCCCTACTTGAACATTTATGACCCATGTAACCTTGGATAAGTCATTAAATATTTTTGGACATCAATTTCTTTATCAGTAAAATGAGGCCATTCAAATGGATAGTCACTAAAGTCTATATCAAATTTTGTACTTTAGAGATACCATGGCTTCAGAAAATGTCCAACATGCTTGAGTATTTAATGAAAGAGAGTATATGCCCCAATGATTCAGCAAAAAAGCACATAATCACTGTTTTACAAATTGTATACAAGCTTTGCTTTGCTTTCCTGATTATTGAAGTCTTTAAAATGTCTAGCTATCTTGGCCTTAAAAGACATTTAAAGTATCACTTAAGAAAATAGGTGGAACTATAGATACATTATAATATGCATTATATTGGAAGCAGAATCAGGATGTGTATCTTCATGCTTTCAGATAAATTGCCCTACATCTTGAGACCTTATATTTTCACAATGTAAAAGACACACACATGACAAGATATACATTCACATATGCCTCTATGTGTGTGTACACAAACTCTTTTTGTGAAAGTCATAATGAAGTATCCAAAACAAATCCTTAGTTATTTGCATTAATATGAAATTTTCCACACTGCCATTTGATTATGTGGAAATAAAATAGCATAAAAGAATAAATGATGCATGTCTCTAGAGACAAAGAGCTTGTTAAAGTAATTAGGGATCACTTTCTTTAGGATTTCTAGATTCACGTCAATAACTATAATATCTAGTGAACTTTAAACAGATATTCTTATCTCAATGATCTGCTCTTTAGTTATTTATGTATTTAGAATATTTTTCCATGGCTACATGACTAATGATTTTTCATACCCCTCTTTTCTCCCTCCTACTGGAGCTGACAAGCAATTCCACTGGATTACACATGTATCATTGTTTAAAATCTATTTCCATATTATTAATATTTGTAGTAGAGTGATCTTTTCATGCCAAAACCCCAATCATATCGCCGTCAAACCATGGGATTGATCAGATATTTTATTTTTGCATTTCTACTCCCACAGATCATTCTCTTGATGTGGATAGGGTTCTTTCTCAAAAGTTTGTCTTGTCCTGGATCATTGCATTGGTACCAGTAGAAAAATCTACTACATTTGATTGTGCCACAATGTTTCAGTTTCTGTGTATGATATTCTCTTGGTTCCTCTCATTTCACTCTACATCAATTCCTGGAGGTCTTTCCATTTCACATGTAATTCCCTCAGTTCATCATTCCTTTCAGCATAATAATATTCCTTCGCCATTAGATGCCACAATTTGTTCAGCCATTCCCCAATTGAAGGACACCCCCTCATTTTCCAATTTTTTGCCAGCACAAAGAGCATGGCCATAAATATATTTGTACAAATATTTGATTTATTATCTCTTTGTGGTACAAACACAGCAATGTAAGCCCTTCGAGCATAATTCCAAATTGCTTTCCAGAATGGTTGAATTAATTCACAACTCCATCAGTAGCATATTGGTGTCCCAATTTTGCCACATCTCCTCCTACATTTATCACTTTCCTTTGCTGCCATATTGACCAATATACTAGGTGTGAGGTGGTACCTCAGCATTGTTTTGATTTGCATTTCTCTATAATCAGGAGGAATTTCGAACACTTTTTCATGTGCTTATTTATAGTTTTGATTTCTTCATCTGGATACTGCCTATTCATATCCCTTGACCATTTGTTGATTGGGGAATGGCTTGATTATTTTGTAAATTTGACTTAGTTCCTTTTATATTTGGGAAATTAAACATTTGTCAGAGATTTTTTTTTAATAATGCCCCCTTCCCATTTGTTGTTTTTCTTCTAATTTTTGTTGCATTGGTTTTGTTTGTAAAAAAAAACCTTTTTAATTTGATATAATCAGTCATTTTACATTTTGTAATGTTCTCTATCTCTTGCTTAGTCTTAAATTCCTTCTTTTCCCACAGATCTGAGAGGTATACTATTCTATGTTCCCCTAATCATTTATGATTTCACTCTTCACATTTAAGTCATTTACCCATTTTGAATTTATCTTGGTATAAGGTGTGAGATGTTGATCTACAACTGATTTTTCCCATATTGTTTTCCAGTTTTCCCAGCAGTTTTTGTCAAATTATCTGCTCTTTATTTTCACTAGCTTTCAACTGAAACTTACCGTTTGTTTTATTATTTGAAAACAGTTTTCTGAAGAATCCATGGGCTTCTCCAGACTATCAATAGTGTCCCTGATCCAAAAAAGTTTAAGAATTTCTCTTTAGAGAGAGCACTTAGAAGTTGTGATTCACCCCCAGACAGTATGTCTGAAGAAATATAGGAATTTATCTCTTATCTAGTTTTGAGATCAGCAGTCTATGCCCAGCACCTAAATTAGAGCATTCTCAGTTAGAGCACCTGATGGCAGTAAAGGATGTTTGTTTCCTGATCCTGGTGATTTTCATGCTGACCCTACCTTCAAGTCCCCCAAAAAACAACTTTCAGATGACAATATGAAACCACTCTTAATTTCTGGTAAAGTCAAGAAAAAAGGAAGAGGTACAAATAGTAAGTAAATGTTGAACCCATTTTTCAAGTAGAAAAAACTTATATTGGAAACTACAGATCAGTAAAATTGGTCATCACTAAGTTCCATAACTGACTTAATTTATTTTGAGTGTTTATAAAGAAAATAGTAGTCACTATAAGTACACATGGATACACTATAAATATTTACCTCAAGTTCATCCCATTTTCTTTTTGTTAGATGATGAAAGATATGACAAAGATATAAAACATTTTGATTTCAACAAAACACTTGCTTAAGTCTTTTTTAATATTATGTTCTCATGATAATAAATAATAGAGAAATGTGGCTTATATTATGTTAAATTTAATTCTTGCTTCAGTGAATGATAAACATCAGCAGAATTTGAAACTGATCATTGGCTTAACACCAACCTGGAGAGAAGTTGGAGGCCATGCCCAATACATAGTACATTATATAAAGTAGGAAAAAATACACATTACTTACAGTCATCTATTTATACCAAGGAGTACAAAAGTAATAGATTTGGGATCAAGAAGACCTGAAACCAAATACTAAAACAGTCACAGAGATATAGAGAAGATCAAGTAAAATAACATTTACAAAAACTTTAGAAAACTTAAAGTGTGTTATGTAGAAATGGATGCACAGAATCCCTGCAAAGATACAAGTGTTACATCAATTTACTATATTAATATATTTTGATATATCAATTAATGACTAGACAATCATGTCACATTGATCAAATATGCATACAGCTCAAGATTAGGAAGAACACCTAATGGTTAGTAGCATTACTATTATAAGTGATATTTATTTCTTGGCAAATGGACTTAAATCAGATATTTAAATTGATAGAAATATGAATTTATAGAATCATAGGAGCATAAATTTGGAATTGAATCAAATTCTTCACTTCCTATCTGACAACAATTAGAGTCTGAGAAGTTGAGACTTTTCCAAAAACATGCAGATGCAGAAAATTGATTCTAAGATAACCAATACAAATGCATGGTGGGATAAATACATGGATGGATTGTTGTTCATGTGAAAAAAGACCTGGAATAGATGTCAAGTATTTATTAAAAATTCAATCAATTACAACAATACAACAATGTGAATTAGCTATTTAAAACATTAAGACAATGTTCAGTTATGTTAATAATGTTATATTTTGTAAAGAAACTATGACATAGGGGATAGAATTCTGGTCCCAGAGTCAAGATGGCATGAATTCAAATTTGACTGGAATCATGTGCTCTGTGATTCTGGATGTCACCTTAAGTGACTGTGAATCAGACATTTCCCTAAGTCTCATCAAGAGCAAAATGCAAACTCCTCCCTGGCATATAAAGTCCATCTTAAGCTGGATTGAGTTTACTTTTCCATGCTTGTCGCAGAAAATATATACTCTATACAAACTGCTATCTTCAATCCTCCACACAGAATATTTCATCATCTGTTTCAGGGCCTTTGCACAGTATCACCCATGCCAGGAATACTTTCTCCTTACTTCCAACTCACAGTATCTATAGCTTCCTGAAAGTTTAGATAAAATGCTACCTCCTTTTTGAAACCTATCCCAATAGCCTCCTCTTTGTTAATAATAATTTTATATTTACTTGATATATAGTTTACATTTTTATGTGATTATACAATTTCCTTTCTCTGCAGATCACTAAATTAAACTCTTTGATAGAGATTATTTTTTCTGTTTTTCTTTTTGTCTTTTAAAATGCCAGTATAAAGCACAGGGCTTTGCACATAATGTGAATTTAATGTTCCTTCTCATTTTTTAAACCCTTGCTTTCTATCTTACTAAGAACTCAAAGACAGAAGGGCAAGGGATAGGCAAATGAAGTTGAGATAGTGCTCTCTCCACTTCTCTATCTTGTCCACAAATGAGCTCCTGATTCCTATAAGTACTCAAGCAGAGGCTGAATAACTAGAATTCAGAGATGCAACAAAGAGACTCCACAACGAAGAGAGGATTAAGTAGCTTGACTCTAAACTCCCCCTCCATCTCCAAAATTATATCATCCCTTTATTCTAGACTTCAATTTTGTCATTTATTTGAGAGTGAATATTCTAACTTAAAATTTGCTTTTTTTTTCCGAAGAGAGAATGAGTTCTACAAGACTTAGATCACTTTGACTTATAGTTTCCAATCACATGACAAAAATGAATATACACTATATAAAGAAGTAAATGTATTGCTCACTTCCAGACAAAAAGGAATATACATATGCATGTGTATTTTCTTTTAACATCAGGGACAATGTAGGCATATTTTCTTTAAGCTTCTTTTAGATTGGGAAGGATAAAATTCGTCATCTAAATTTTGAATTTCAGATTTCATTTGCTATTTTGCCTTTGGTTAAGGAACTAGTAGGGTTTTATCTTCAGCAAACCAAAATGTATGCTAGTGATAATTATGTCTAAGTGCTCTTAATTTGATTTAAGTGGATGCTTTAGAGCCTTTCCCTCCAAACTGAACATCATTTTGATTCAATGTTATTGAAATGAAACTTAAGATTACTTTTAAAAGTGATACTATATTTAGATCCATGTCTTTATGCTGATTTTAAGTCCTACATAAAGATCATTTTTCTAAGGGAGAGATGGTAGGAACATAAGATTGGGGGTGGGGTGTTTTTTGGCAGAAGCAAAACGATATGTGAACTAAAATCAGTGAGATTTGTCACACCCTCCCCCTTTTACTACCCCTTATTCACTTAGTCATTAACAATAAAAAGAAAGCATGGGTTTGATTCAATTAGGCTTGGACAATACCAGCAGCTAGAACCTTGTTTCCAAATTTCGGAAAAACTATCCTATAGAAAATACGAGTTTTCTTCTATAGAACAATTGGTCAGAATGACAATTATTCAGTGAAAGTTGTAGGAATATAGATTCTGAATCAGTATAAGGAAGACCATTTTTATAGAAATCCCCAAAGCTGATCCTCAAATTCCTCGGGAAGTTGTGGGTTCCCATTCACTAAAACTCTTAAAATGGAAACTATATTACCCTTTGTATAAGGCACCTATAAAAGGGATATCTTTCCAAATATGAGTGGCCCTTGTCTAGACTACTTATGCCCCTTCTAGAACAAATATTTTGTGATTTTGAAAGAATGCTGATGTGAAATAGATTGGAAAAACAAAATTGATTGGACTTGGAGACTGATTAGATGCCAAAGACTAGTTAGAAGGATTGAATGAAAATGGCCCTAAATGTTAAAGTATGATTAACTGAAAAAATAGCATTTAGTAAATAGGGATGGTATGTAATATATTGGCCAATCATTTTTTCCATAGCCAAAGATTACCAGCAATACCATGTTGTTCAGAAAGACAAAGGGGATTATGAGTAATAATTTTCAAATGGAATGTTCTATGTTTATCGTTTCCTTTTATTAAATTCATAACTCTACAGTGTTCCTGTAGAGTTGCATGCTCTCGCCCCTTATCTTCTTGATGGTTATAGACTGGATCATGAGAAGAACTACCAAGGATAGCAACACGGGCATCCAATGGACTCTTACCAAGCAGCTAGAGGACCTTGACTTCGCGGATGACATCTGTCTCCTTTCTCACAAGCAGCAGGATGCACAATCCAAACTTGCATGATTCTCTGAAGAAGCGGAGAAGACTGGTCTGAAGATCAACAAGAAGAAGACCGAGGTGATCACAGTCAACAGCAGAAAGGACCTGCCAATCCAACTACAGGGAGGAAACATCAAGGAGACGGACCACTTCACCTATTTGGGTAGCATAGTCAGTAAGGACAGCGGGGCAGATGAGGACATCAGAAGCCGAATCAACAAAGCCAGACATGCATTTAACACCTTGCGGTCTGTCTGGACCTCCAGAGCACTGTCCCTCCTCACTAAGCTCCGAATCTTCAACACCAACATAAAGGCTGTCCTCCTATACGGATCAGAAAGCTGGAGAGTGATGAACGCTAACACCAATAAACTCCAGGTCTTTGTTAACAGATGCCTACATCACATCTTGAACATCAGATGGCCTGAAAAGATTTCCAATACCAGACTCTGGGAAAGAACAATTCAGTATCCCATCAGTCAGGACGTAAAGAAAGGAAAGTGGAGATGGATAGGACATACACTACGAAAGCCGGAGGACAACGTTGCCAGACAAGCACTGAGCTGGAACCCACCAGGGAGGAGGAAAGTCGAAAGGCCGAAACAGATCTGGCAAAGATCTGCTGAAAACAAAACAAAGGCCATCGGAATGACATGGGCCCAGCTGGGGGAAGTTGCCCAGAACAGAGTCCTTTGGCGTGAGATGGTTGTGGCCCTATGCTCCTCTGGGAGCCAACAGGAATAACTAACTAACTAACAGTGTTCCATACCTTGAATTCACTCTCTTCCTTTACATCCTTACAATCTGTATGACAGAGGGGATGAAATGTCAGTTCTGTAATCTATTTCTTCCTATTCGTAACTATATAACCTTCATAAAGCCACTAAAACCCCATCCAATCAATAAATATTATTAAATCTCAGCTTTCTCATCTGTATTAGGGGTATAATAGTACTACTCAGCTTATTGCACTTGTTTAATGTGAAGATCAATGAAAATGCTTTGTAAAGCATAAGGTATTACAGAAATAGATGTCACTAAAAATTATTTACTATGCTTATTATTTTATCTCCAAAATTTGATATCAACTTTTTCAGGTCAAATATTGAATCTGACATTTAATGTTCAGGCACTCTTTAAATATTGTTTGATAGGCCAAGGTTTTCACTAGTGTTTTTTTTTTGAAATTATCTTTTTGAAAACTGAATTAATCTAACTCTAGGATGTTTTATTTTAAAACAAGTCTCTAATTTTACTCTCTTTTTGAATAGTTGCATTTATCTAAACATACCACTTTATTTTATCTTATCCTCTATAGTGTAGTGTGATATTAATGATATGAAATAGTATCTCAAAGTATTTTTCTGTTAGCAGCTCAGAATATAAAGTTGGGCAACCTGCCACTATATTTACTACCTTCTTTGTGTAGCTGTCATTGAGTTAGAGTCCCTGGAGTTGCTAGAGTCAAATATCCCAGCAGGGGCAAATGAAGTGACCTATTGAAGAAAAAAAATTAAAATCACCTGTGGCCATTTTGATTTTTTCAGAAAAGAAAGTACTCAGACTCCAGCTGAATCTCTGCTAGCATTTCAGAGCTTTGAAAACTCAGGATATTACCATTCTTTTATTCCCTTTAGTGACAAAAGCAGATGTTCATGTATACAATTGCTTTCAGTACAAGTCAATATTATAAAAGCTATAATGATATAACTTAAAAATACTCCTAGTTACAATCAGTATACATATGTGTAAAGCCTTTAAGCATACATAAATGATTATCTAAGAAAGGCCAGTAACCAATAAGAGTTATTTTATTCTCTCTACTCATCATTTGGAATTTTCTATCCTTTTTTTCTCTGAGAGTTTTCCTCCTTTGCCTTCTATGGCAATCATCAGCTAATATCTCATACCTTTCAATTACTATAATTTGTTATGATGTCTTTCCTACTCAGCTTCATGATATCATGAAAGTAGATCTCAGTAAACTATGTTTTTACACTGAAGTGGAAATATTTCTCTTAATGGGACAGAACTATATTTATTATTTTAAAATATTAAGGGGCAGCTGGGTAGCTCAGTGGAGTGAGAGCCAGGCCTAGAGACAGGAGGTCCTAGGTTAAAACCCGGCCTCAGCCACTTCCCAGCTGTGTGACCCTGGGCAAGTCACTTGACCCTCATTGCCCACCCTTACCAATCTTCCACCTATGAGACAATACACCGAAGTACAAGGGTGTAAAAAAAAATATTAACTTTAATTACCAATCTTTTTATCATCAATATTATTTAGTATTCTCCTATGTGGTTCTTTCTTTTCTAGGCAATTTGATGTTTGTTAGCTTCCCCTCCCTTATTTTTGGCTATGGATGTGAGTACATAAAATGCAATTATTTTCATGGATGTATTTTGGCAAAAAACTATAATAAACACTGAAATGTGAGATGGTCAAGCATTTATGATTTATTTTCATTCATTCTTACTCTTAAAAACAAAATAAAGGTAACTCTTCCTTTTCCATTATTCATCTTCATACAGAATCTTTTGGACATCCTTCCATTTATCTTTTCCTTTGTTTTATCTTCTGACTTCAAATTTTCCAGTAGAATGTCAACTCAATGGCCATTAGAGAAGAATCTCATATTTAAATTAAAGTTTAATGATCAAAAAATTGCTTGCCATTTCAGCAGTATTCTTAACCACTGTTGATAGCAACTACAGAAATAGGAAGATAAATAGGGTCATTTTTTATGGATTGTCTGGTCAAATAATTAATTGCTAATCTTTATAGTCTACTTGCATAGTGATCTCACTTATATATATTATATAAGTGCCTGGTGTCATGAGGTCCTGAATGAGTGTGTAAGATTCATAAGTTGTGGTAGTGAAACACAAAGGGACTCCACAGGGTTATATTTGTGATGAATCTGCTTCACCCAACTTCAGTATAACAGTGTCCCAAGACAGGCAGTCAGGTGAAGAATCTGTGGTTGAGAACAAAAAGCTGTTTCTAACTGCCTATCCTGGCTGAAAATGGATAATGCTTCCTGACTGTGATTTGAGCCTTTACAGTTAAAAGGAATCTTCTTTTTCCCTCACATATCCAAGGTTATGTTCACTAAACCCTGAAGTAATGATAATATCCACTTTAGGTAAGTTTAATGATTTAATAATAACAAGTTGAGGGAAGGGAGCAGGGAAAAGATGGGAGTAGGGGTATCTTTGTCCTAAGCTATTGATGACTAGATGATATATGATTTAAAGGTATTCAAGTTATTCAAGCTAGTTGGTTGTTAATGGGTTGTCTGCCAGTTCCAGCCTGGCAGAGCCAGTTGGCTTCAACCTGAACCAGGTTATTAAATGGTGAATGATATTACTTCTTCTTGATGAATGAATTAAATCAGAATGTTCAGTATAGGGTATCAGAGGATCTGAGACTATGGAAATGGTCAGTGCTGGTTGCTGGTATCTTAAGTTGACTTTCTCAGCCTACCCAAACCCAAGAACCAACCCACACCAAGCCCTCTCAAAACTGAAATCCTTTCTCAGTCCCAAATCCTCCTTTTTATACTTTTTCCATCAACTGAATTTGCACCTGCCAGGCTTTGCCAAGCTCGACTATTTCCAAGTTCCAAATCACCAACTGTCAATCATTTTGCTTTTCATATTGCATTGCAAAATGTCATTACAGGTATCTTGTCTATGAAAAGCAGATTTACTCCACTGATAAGAATAGTGCATAAAGACTTGAAGCATTGGCGCAGCTGGGTAGCTCAGTGGATTGAAAGTCAGGCCTAAAGATGGGAGGTCCTAGGTTCAAATCTGGCCTCAGACACTTCCCAACTGCATAACCCTGGACAAGTCTCTTGACCCCCACTGCCCACCCTTACCACTCTTCCACCTAGGAGCCAATACACAGAAGTTAAGGGTTTAAAAAAAAGACTTGGGTTCCGGGTTAAGATGGCGGCAGAGTAAGAAGCAGCTCTTAACCTCTCCTGACCAAAACACACAAAACTCCTCAAGGGGACATAAAAACAAGTCCAGACGAACGGAGGAACCCCACAACAGGGCACAGCGTGGAAGGTACGTGGAATCGAGACATTTCCAGGCTAAAAAGGGCTCTCACTCACTCAATTGCGAGCTGAGCAACCGCCCCACCCCCACCCCCTCCACACTCACCTATAGCTTCGAACCCAGCTAAAAAGAAATAGAGCAAGTTTGGGGCACCCATTGAGTCATCGGCAGCTCCGGGACCTGTTCCTGAGAGCAGGAAGACTTAGGAACCCATCAAGTCAAGAACGCACGCGAAATTTGAGCACGCGCGGGAGCAGAGAGTGGACGCTGGGCGCGCGCCCGCTGAGCAGAGGCGTGGGTGCCGGCTGAGCAGAGGCATGGGTGGAGGCAAACACAGCCAGGAACTAAAGCCTAAGTGGGGAACCAGTGCAGACGGGTATACGACTGTCGAAGCAGCGCCCTGAGACTTGTAAAGGAACCTCCTGCAGAGGATCAAGCAAGGGAATCCACCAGGGGGCTTGACCTTGGAAAAAACTAGAATTCAGACCTCAGGAGCCAATAGATCTCAGACAGACACAGAGAGCGAGGATAAACCTGAGAAGCTGCTGGGCTAATGATGGCTAATCAGTTACAGGAAATTCAGAAGAGAAAGAATAATAACAAAAAAAAGAAGTCTTTAACACTCGACAGCTTCTACACAGAGAAAATCCAGACAACCGAGCAAACAGAGGAGGAGAACAAACAACCATCCAGACCCTCCCCAAATAAGGAAAACTCCTCACAAGCTATGGAAGAGTTCAAATCTGAGATTCTGAGGAAAATGGAAGAGATCTGGCAAGAAAATAACAGCTTAAAAGGTAGAATCATGCAACTGGAAAGCGAGGCTCAGAAACCAAATGAACTGATAAGCAAATTGAACACAAGAAATGACCAGATTGAAAAGGAATACCAGAAGATTATGGCCGAAAACAAGAAGATTATGGCCGAAAACCAAAAGATTATGGCCGATTACCAGAAGATTATGGCTGAAAACCAAAAGATTATAGCCGAAAATCAATCCCTAAAGGCTAGAATTGAGCAAGTAGAAACTAATGATCTCTCAAGACAACAAGAACAAATAAAACAAAGCCAAAAGACTGAAAAAATAGAAGGAAACATGAAATATCTCAATGAGAGAGTGACAGACCAAGAAAACCGGTCTAGAAGAGACAATTTGAGAATAATTGGTCTTCCAGAAAAACCAGAAATTAATAAAAACCTGGACTCTATACTAACAGAAATAATTCAGCAAAATTGCCCTGAAGTCCTACAACAAGAGGGCAATATAGACATTGAAAGGATTCATAGAACACCTGCGGCATTCGATCAAGAAAGGAAAACACCAAGAAACATCATTGCAAAATTCAAGAGTTTCCAAGCAAAAGAAAAAATCTTACAAGAAGCCAGAAAGAAACAATTCAAATATCAAGGAGCAACAATCAGGATCACACAGGATCTGGCAGCCTCAA